>NW_028261386.1:97263432-97340932 GCF_051295495.1 Thamnophis sirtalis | reverse complement strand
GAAATGCTTACTACAATTTTAAATTCCAGGTGAACTGATGAAATCTATTCTGCAATTGTTATTTACTTGGGTAAGTCAATTCTAAATAACTAATTTAACTGAATTACTCCAATCTGCTCTTATAATAGCCATAGTTTCAAAGATCAGATAACCCAATAACAGTTTGACTTAGATTGCATTGAAGCTAAGAGATTTCCACACATGGAGTCTCGTGGTCTTTCCTAATTAATTAATGGAGAGGTGTTGACAACTTCAGTTAGATCATTTAATAAATAAAGTAAAATGTTTGTGTATAGTCCATTCTTATTATTATTTTTAAAAATGCAGCATAAGCAATTATTTTATAAGAAAAAAATTCAGAACATCCTAGCAACAGCTGATAATAGCATCCCAGGTTCAGAACTCAACTCAGTTTTGGCATCTTACAGCTGTACAACCAGCAAATCACTTTTCTTCTCTTGCTTCTTTAATTCCAGCTGTGGTTTGGAAGCCACATTTCTTTTCTCTATGTGCATGTGAAGAACTCAGATTTATTTAAGTTGATCTGAATCCTGACTGGTTTTCATGCTGGCTATGGTAACATGCTCAGAAATTTGAAAAAAAATTGTTTAACTACTTTAAATCAAGAAAAGTGCCAGGTTATGATTTCTTAATTGTAGAAATTATCTTTACCAAAGGGATACAATGCCTCAGTGGTAAGATGCTGAGCTTGTAGATCAGAAAGGTTGGCAGTTCGGCATTTCAAATCCCTAGCGCCACGTTAACAGAGTGAGCTCCCATTATCTGTCCCAGCTTCTGCCAACCTAGCAGTTCAAAAGCACATAAAAATGCAAGTAGAAAAATTAGGGACCACCTTTGGTGGGAAAGTAGTAGCGTTCCATGCGTCTTCGGCATTTAGTCATGCCGAACACATGACCACGGAGACATCTTCGGACAGCGCTGGCTCTTTGGCTTTGAAACGGAGAGTTGGGAATGACTGTATGTGCGAGGGGAACCTTTACCTTTATCTTTACCAACTTTGTTAGGCTCTGATTGTAGCCTGTCTGTTGTCTTTCATACATCATTCTGTGATGCTGCATAGAACTGGAAAAGTCATAATAGTCCCTGCTTATAAAGAATGGGGAAAGAATGTAGCAGCAAATATTACCATATCGGTCCACTATATATTGCTGGCAAACTATATGTCAAACAAGTAGTTTAAGTATGGATTGGCTGGGAGCTGAACACATCTTTGAGGAGGAAAAGGCCAGCTTTAGAGCTGACTGCTTTTTCTTTGATCATGCCTTTATTTGACTAGATGGGTGAAGCCCTATGTGCAGTTTTTATTAATTTTAGGATCACCCTCAACTCAATATCTAGAGCTATGCTGTGGGATAAACTCATTAATTCCACAAGAAACCAAAGTATATTATTGTTCCTATTTAGTGTAAGGTTCATAAATCTTAAAGATTCCTATTCCACAAGGCTACCTAACTGAAGCAATCACCCTGGTGAGTCAGATAGGATTGTATCTTGGCACCATCATTATTGATCTTTCTGGTTGCCTATCACTGCTGATTTTCCCATTAGCTCATATGCTTTCATATGCTGATGATGTAGTTCTTCTGTCTCAGGTTTCTAGTGGGCTATTGGGCTAAAAGTTGTGGTACACAGTAAGGAAGAACCAATTCACTATGCAAAGACGAAGTATATTTGCTAAACATTTTAGAATTCTCAAATGGCAACTAAATGCCCATAAAATTGGGGTTTAAGATTTTTAAATATCTAGGGAATGGTCTTTCAGACCTCTGCTGGAAAAAGTGCTCATCTGGATTAGGAATTCAGAATACACCTCAACCCCCCCCCCCAATTAGGCTTTGAAATTGGTACCCCTAGAGACCTATGTTAATTTAAATACCTTTTCCAACTAACACATCTCATTAAAAGAATAGCTTTTGGGAATCTATGCCTTTTAATAAAATGTGTTAATTGGAAAAAGTGCTAACAGATTCCTGAATTTTGTTTTTGATCAATCAATGAAAGCCTCATTTATCCCTGGTATTTAAAGATATTTTTGTCAAAGCACAATATGTAGTTATTGATTCAAAACTAGAAATTGTGCTGTCAAAATTATTAAGAATCATCTTCCTAGTCCCATGCAATCCTTCATATGTCCTTTGTTGCAAAGCTGGAGAATTGAAGATGAGTACAAGATTTGGCTAATTTCTTTGTTTATGAGTTAAAGTTAAGATTTTTTTAACCCTTTGCCATACATAATTTGAATCCTAGATAGAAGAAATGTCTACTGGAAAACCTGCATTTTATAGATTGTCTCAGGAAGCCCTAATCAGGAAGCCCTACTGTCATGGCCAAAGAGAGTATTGACAGCATCTATTTTGGACATGGAAAGACAAGTAGATCAAGCTCATTTTCCCAGAGACATTTTTGTGTAATTGTTTCCCCTGATTAGACCTGCGAAATATTTCTCTGAGTTTCCAAACTGAGAAATACTCCAACATTTGTTCTGTTCAATGTCTTTCCATTAACTGTTTTAGAAGGCAAATACAAGAAAATATGTTATGCTATCTCTTCTTGCCTGTGTGGCATAGAAGCTGTAGAATCCTCTGCCCATATTATATTATGGATTTTGTAGAGGCTTTAACCCCTGTTCTATAAATCTTCATATGATAAAATATCCATGGCACCAACTGATTATGTGTCATCAAGTTGTTATCAACTTCTAATAACCACATAATTGATTTTGTTGATGATAATCGGTCCCTGACTTTGTTCTTCAGATCTTCCAATAGTGCACTCATTCCCATAGTGACTGAGTCCATCTACATCATTGTTGATGATCTTCTTCTTCTCTTTACTTCCACCTTTAGAGCCTTCTCATGTAAACCTAGAGTTTAGGTCTTCACATAATATTTCTGAAGTAGGATAATTTGACCTGGTTGTTGTGCCTCAAGTGAGAATTCCAGGTTGATTGTTCAATGATACATTTGTTTGTTTTCATGGCTGTCCATTGTATTCTTGAGTCTTTTTCAGCCCTGATGTTCAAAAGCAGCAATATCCTTCACATTCTGCCTCCAACTTTTGCTTCCATAGTCTGTCACAGGGAATATCATGGTTTATACAATTCTGATCTTTGTAGCATATCATAGCATTTGAACCAAGAACATATCAATCTCTTTTATATGCAGATTCTTTTATTTGACCAATTAGAGTCCACCTCTCTGCATATCACTACATTTTGCTATACTGCTTCTAAAACTAGGTGGAGTTGGTATCAATAGTTCTTTCTTGTTGACTGAAAGAAAAAAATTGGCTGATAAATAGTCAAGAATTTTACTGCTATGTATACAAAAATATACTCTAAACTCCCAAGGACATTTATAGTTCTTCCTAAATTATATGCAGCAGTTTTAGATATTTAGAGTTTTAATGCTCCCAATATTATGCTTGTTAGATGTTAATTATTTATTAGTTGCCAGGTTTTAGTTTTAAATAATATCATAAATTTAGTTATAGGTTCACAATTTCAATAGCACTAATATTTTGCTACAATATTTAATTTAGTTATTTATTTCATATTTATAAAATATACTTATTTATTTTGTGCCTTCAAGTCAGCGTTGACTCCTGACAACTGCCTGGACAAGTCCTGGCAGTTTTATTGGCAATATTTCAGAAGTGGTTTACCACTGCTTGCTTATTAGGGCTCTGAGATAATGACTGGCTCAAGGTCACCCTGCTGGTTTGCGCCTAAGGTGACAGTAGAACTCATTGCCTCCTTTTTTTTACTAGCCTGGTGCCTTAATTCCTACACCAAAGTGGTTATATAATTTTATATATCCATGGATATATGTATATGTCTAGGAAGTCCCATAACAAATTCTGTAAAAGTTCTTCACTTTTTACAAATTAAGTGGATGTCCTTAACAAAACCTGTACATATAAAGCCAATATACAAGTCAGCCATTTGAGTGCCTATATTTTAGAGTGTTATCAGGAAATATTTTATTACAGTCATGTGATATACTTCCTTGCACTTATTTCAACCATAGTTTATTCTGTTGAATTACTTTTCTGGGTTTGCATGACCCATTGAACTGTATACTTACTACATAGATGGGATTTGCCCAATATGCTTGGCTGAAATACAATTAGAATTCAGAGTCAGGCAAAACAATCATTTTCCATTCTTCCAATAATACAGGATTGTGAATTTAGAGACAATAATTGGAAGTATCCTAGATTAGATTGGATTTGGCATGCTAGATTCTTTCAGATTTAAATAACTGAGATTTATTTTTAAGATACACAAGTTAAACGAACTTGGAGGGAGGGAAATTCTTCAGTCTGTGAATATTTATTGACTCACCTAACATTTCTACAAACCAGATCTCATCTCTCAGCCCTGTATTATACCAGTTGAGTGGAGCTCTACTGCAACTACGTTCTGATCCCTAAGTGAGAATAAACTGAAAAGGTCTAAGTGGTCAGATTGGGTGGCCTGGAAATATTTGGTTTAAAACACAAGGCTAATATATTTATTCCCTCTATGTTTATAAATCTTCAGATAAACAACAAAAAAGGAGAGTAACCACAAGCTTTGATTGTTGTATTTTTATTTGCCCCAAAGTTTTCCCTCGTCTTGCTGGGTCACAATCAGTCAAGGCAGGAACAGAAGTGAGAAAGTACAAAGGATCCTGTGGGCCTCAGTTGAAACCCATTTCCATGTGAAGACAGGCTTAGAAAATATTTTTTCCAAAGAGAGCCTTGTCAGTAGTTGTTTAAACATGTATAAGTAAACAATTTATGTGAACAAATTGGCCAAGGCAGAGAGATCTAGCTGTTTCTTCTCCTCAAAGATTTTATCAGTGCAACCTGGCTCAAGGACAGGAGTAGCAATATTTCTTAAACTCAAGTCCAATTTAAGATATTTTGGCTGGTCAACTAAGGACTCAATGCAAAAATAAAAATAAATAAACAAATAAATAAAAATGCAATCATGTTAAAAACTGCTCCCCCTTGCCCCTCAATTTCTTACTCTGAGCTTTGTTTTTTTAATATTCATAAACTGGAAATGCCCTAAGGAAGTCAAATAAATGGACTAAGAAAACATTTTAATACATGCCAGAGTTGTACGAAATATCTGATCTACATAAATCTTTGGGACAGCTTCGTTGGCTCCTTAGGCAGCCAAACCATTACCCATTAGCCATATGGAGTTCACTTCTCAGAAGAGCCTCACAAGGTTGAGCTGTTAATTGACCTAAATACAAGAACTCGAGCTCAGCAACTTTATATATTATGGCTTGAAGCCCTGTATTGGTTACACGCCTTACACTCAGTGGTAAGGCACTGCATAGTTTTAAAAAAAATAAAATAAAAATAAACCTCAGGATAAATAAATTGAACACATTGGCTGAATTTGAGCTCTTGGATTTCATCGTCTTCCACTGAGGTTCTCTTTGAATGGCCCTTTATGTTAGTTGAGAATAAGGACCATTTTCTGCTGCTGCTCATAATGCAGATTTGAAAGATTAAAAACTAAAATGCTTTTACAAATTTAAACTGTTTAAAATGTATTTTCCCCCCAGAGTTTTATATTCTGCTTTCCTCCAGGAGTTTTAAGTGGTATATATTGCACTCCGTTCTTCTGCTTTTGTTTTCTCTACACAACAATAAACAATTGTGTACTGGGCTAAGAGAACATGTGTTGAAACTGAGTCTTGTAGTGGACAATATAAGTTTTTCTTTCCTTTTTTCTTCTCTCCCTCCCCCCCCCCCGCGATCTCAAATATTTGTAGGCTGTGTTTATAGCTGGAACAGATTTGTGTTCCATAGTGATAGTGGAAGTCAATGTGGGTGACAAGGGAGAAACACTGTGCTGATATTGTGGGCAACTGGTCGGATGGGACAGCACATGCAGAAATGCTAGCACTCATGTGAATGCCTCCATAAATGCTAGTAACTGGCTACAATCCTTTTCATTCCCAGACAAAGATTGAAAGTCTGTGAGATTCTTAAATCCATGCAGCAGTAAATAATGGTAGCAACTGACACTTAGCAGAGAATACTACAATGCCATCCAGTCAAATCTAAAGGTTGCCTGAATTAGCACAAGATTGGCTGAGAGAGACTGAG
Organism: Thamnophis sirtalis; assembly: GCF_051295495.1. Lineage (NCBI taxonomy): Eukaryota > Metazoa > Chordata > Lepidosauria > Squamata > Natricidae > Thamnophis > Thamnophis sirtalis. The sequence goes on along the minus strand of NW_028261386.1, from coordinate 97,334,797 downwards.
GGTTTTCCTGCACTGTCCACACTGAGGAACAGCTAAGGTCAAGTCCAACCAACAGCTTTACAGAGTTCTAAGCTACCCAACTCTGCTTATAAAGGAGAAAAGAGAGAAGGGAATTTGTTAAAATACATGCTTGTGGATACACATCTTTAGAATATGGCCCAGAGCACATATAGGCATGTAGGTAAATGTTAAAAGCATAGGAATACAAGGGATGGTAAACAAAGCAACCCAAACTGTATATTATAACCTTTTAAATGGAATAACAAAAATATAAGAATGGCAAAGAAAAAGAATAACTATGTGAATGTATATCTATAATTGTATGTAAGAGAATAAATGATGGTAAGAATATAAAGCATAATATAGGTAAATAATATTTTGTTATAAATAGCTAAGTATAAATAAATATAGAATAGTACATAAAAATGGATAACGAATAAGGGGACCGTGAATGCAAGGTAGAAATGTATAGAAGGGAAAACACTAACTGTAAAGAAACCAATACGGAACTGCTGTATGATATATGATGGAACTTCTTGTTCCTATGTTGTTTTAAGTCATGTGTTTGTTTTTGTTGATGTGTTTATGTGTTTAAAATTAAAAAAAAAGCATAGGAATACGGTAAGGGTTAATTTAAGTAGTATAATTTTTGTTTAAATAAATTACTGTTTTTGATCATGAAAGCTTTATTGTCAATAAAGGTAAATAGAGTCCCTGTGGATTTTACTCAGTAGTTGCCAAATACAGGAGGCGGTGCTCATCTCTTTTTCAAGGCCATTGAACCAGCACTGAAGACATTTCCGTAGTTATGTGGCCAACATGATGTCACGGAGCACTGTTAACCTCCCACCAAAGTGGTACCTATTTATCTACTTGCATTTACATGCTTTCAAACTACTAGGTTGGCAGGAGCTGATGCAAGGACGGGAGCTCCCCCATTATGTGGCACTCGGGTCTTGAAGCTGGACTATTGGCTTTCCAGACAACAAGTTCAAAGTCTTAACCACTGAGCCACTGCGCCATCCCACACTGGAAGTAAGAAAGAGAGGGGAAAAAAGCAAACTTTTTGTGAGCTACCATTTCCCTCAAAGAACTTATCCGCATGATGGCCCCTAAGCCAGCTTATGGGTTTCTAGGCTGTGGATGAACTAGAATATACTTATTATTACTTAAAGATGCATGAGATCCCTTCTAGATGTCAGAATTCCTAGATAATCTTAAGAATTTATGTTGGAATTGTTTGCTATTGCCTCTTCTGCCCCTAGGCGGTCATTTGCCTGTCTCCTGCTGCAGGATCTTGGATCTGCTCCAGTCTTACTTGCACCACTGCAGCTACTTAGAGGCCAATCTTAAGTGTGCTAATTCCTAAGAGAGACTGGGAACTGACATAACTTATCCACTCAGTCCATGTATTTTGTGTAGCCACAAAGGCCAAATTGGACATGCGCTAAATGGATATTATGAGGTTTTCTTTATGAAAATATAGTTTACTGGAGAGAAAATGCTGAGATCACAACATACTGTTACCAAAATAAAGATTGCCTCATTGTGAATTATGTATGTGTGAGTGAATAGGGAGGTTTTTAAAACATATAGTGAAAATTAAAGGTAAGCCTGTCCACCCACCCCTCATGCACTGCTTCTCTGCTTTTGAATTTATGGGGCGGGGAGAACTGTCAATTCATACAAAATTACAGATATATAATGTTTTTCAATTCTGCAAAATAGTAAGTTGATTATGGAAATGTGAATTACATCACCACTAAAAAAGAGTGGTGGAATAAAGCATGCTGTAAGATGGAGTTGGGAAACCAATGACTTTCAAAAAAAATGTTGAAGTACAATTATCATTTTCCATTGCAAACAATCTTGACTGGGATTGCTGGGATTTGTAGTTCCGCAACTTCTAAAAGGCCATAGGACTCTAACTTGGAACACTACACCAAAATCTACATTATTTATACTAAAGATCCAGTATACATAACAAACAGCAACCCTGTGAGGTAGGTCGGGCTAAAGGACAATGGTTGGTTAAAGTACACTATACTGTACTGGTTTTCATTTCAATAGGTTTTGGAATTTGTCTTACATTGGACTTTTTAATCTATGTAACTGAATATATGTATTTTCTTTACGGAGTTTGAACGGCCCCAATAGATTATAATAAGCCTATAAAACTTTATTAGGATCACTTTCCCTGCCAAATTAAACACACAATCTGCTTCTCTTTTAACCATGGAAATCAGATTTACAGTTTTTGGAAAATATGTTTTTAAGAAATTTCTTAATTAATAAATTTATTTTAAGAAATTTAAGAAATTAAATTTCTGTGGTCATTATCATCATGTACTATTTTGTTCAAGAAGCACAATATAGTTTGACCACTGATCATAAATCTGAAAAGGCCACGTACAGTATGAGTACCTGTAAACAGCAGGCCATTTGGATTAAGTTCTACTTTCACCAATAAATAACGCAGAGTTCTTTTCGTCCTTTGCCGAAGATCTTCTTCTCAGACAAGAGAAAAGAATTAATAGTTTGACCTTTAGAAATGATTTGAAGCCAGGTCTTTTTTTAAAATTACTGTTGGCTTGAATTTGGAAGTCCAGATGTTTGGGCACGGTTTCTATAGGGTCTTGTCAAAGCAGAGATTGAAAGCACCTGGGTAAGACTATATTTCTATAAGAGTAAAGAGCAAAACTGGTCCATTATTTGTGATTTAATCCTTATGTGCTCTCTTGAGGAAGATATTCAATCTGTAGGAACTTTTGTTCCCTCTCTGCCTAACTAACTTGCTCTTCTCTCTGGTGCTTAGATAGGTCAACAGTTTCCATAGAATGAATGAATGAAAATTAGGAATTTAATGAATATAGAACATACATAGTTGCAATCATTCCTCATATGTCTAGAAATTCGAACATCCTGGGCATTAGATTGTATGGCAGGAGGTTCAAATTGAAGGTTTATTCAGTGGTCCAGCTCTGTTTTTTAAAACCAAACAAAACAAACATGGAAGAAGTGGATGTGTGGGAAGCAGAGTTATACAAATTAATGCTTCTCACACTTCTGCCCAGAGGAGAGTAAGAGAAGTAGTCTTTCTTTATAGAAAAAAGAATGAGTGCTAAATTGCTAGATTTAGGATACTTCCATGATAGGACAGTTTTATGCCTCCACAAACTCCTATTAATTAATATAGGTTCTTTCCCCACCCTTTCATCTAGAACAGGGGTGTCAAACTTGATTTCATTGAGGGCCGCATCAGGGTTTTGTTTGACCTTGGGAGGGCAAGGGGGGAGAGTTGCCGGGGTGGGCATGGCCAGCTCGACATCACTCGTGTTGGGGGCCTCGGCCCAAGTGTTCTGCCAGCAAAAACAGACTCTCAAGCTCCATTTTTGGCTGCAATGGCCTCTTGCAAATCTCTGCCAGTGAAAACAGCACTCTGGAGGGCCACATGCGACCCTCCCAGGTTCCTTTTTCACTGACAGAATGTTGCAGGATGCCATTGCAGCTAAAAGTGGACCTTGGGAGCCCGTTTTAACTGACAGAGGCACCGCGGGCTGGTCCTTCACTGTTTCCAGGGCGGCCCCACAGGCCAGATCTAAGCACCCCATGGGCCAGAGCTGGCCCCTGGCCCTTGAGTGTGACACCCCTGATCTACAATGAAAGAATTACAAAGGATAGGTTGTAGTCTGGATTCATTTTTAGTGTCTTATATGGAGATTATAAGATTTTGTTAAACTTTTATTTCAATTTAGATTTTTTTTAAAAATATACAGACCCTTGAACATTTCTGCATCTCTCCAACTTTATGAAATGTATTTGAGGTTCTCAACTTCCTAGAATTGTTGCAATTATTATGTTTATTAGACAAAATAATTAAAAATTAGACTACAATCATATCAGAACTTTCAGTTGCTACTTAATGTTTAATTTTAGTATAGCATCAGTTAAAATGTGCAGAAAATTAATATACTGATTAAATTTATAATACAATAAGTATTGTTTTGACTTCAAAGCATTTTGAATCTAATCCAGCCATGTAGTCGAATTAAATAACAGAATGGTTAGAAAAACCAGCACGTTCCTTTTTATACTTCTATATTTCTTATTATCGAAGGAACTATGCAATCTAGTGAAATAAAGGTGTATGAGGAGATGTCCATGGTGAAAATCATGCTAGTATTTCTTGTTCCCTATTGCTTAAAACAGAAAATAGCAGCAAAAACAACTAGAGTTAATTTAACAGAGAAGAAAAGATGAAAAGGTCTGGAACATAAATGAGAGACTATATTATCTACATATCAGTAAATATGGGAAAGATCCTTCTATTAAGATCACACATATTTTTTCTAGATACTATGGAATGGTATTAATCTAGAAGAGTCATAGATCTGATTCATTAAAGGCAACTCACTGCCTAGTTACTGTGATAAGAATACAATGTAAGAAAAAATTGGAACTACAACTATGGGATAAAAGTTACTAATTTATTAGGTTCCATATACCTATTTCTGGGCTGGAACCTCCATAGGATACATAGGGAATTGGTGCAAATCATAAAATGTCGCATGTATTACACTACAATCTCTTTGCATGACCATTACAAATATCATAATTTACATCATTTACTGATGATAAACATGATGCCACTTAACCCCTTGTGAGTGCTCCTAATGCTGAAGATCATGGGTGTCAAATTGGTAGCCCATGGCCTGGACTCTTCATGCACAGACCTCACCTGCTCCAGCTCCGTGAAGGGAAAAAAACATTGCGAAACATCACGTGACAGCAATGTGACGCTGTGAGTTTGACAGTCATGCTGTAGATCAATATCTCTAATGACTCAGTAAGATATCTCAGGAAATCAACCCTACATATATAAGGCTCCATGCACATTCATTTTGAAACAGATTAAACTCAGAAACAGTACAAGCATCAATGCTTTTTTTTTTTTGCACATTTCAAGAAAAAAATGTCCCTACTATCACTCATTGCATTTGGTGGCTATAACACCTGCCTTAATGGATCCAGTTTCCTGCATACTTTGTAAAGGGGAAGGGTGCCCATTTGCACCACAGAAAGATTTAAAAGCCTAACCCTATTTGATGTGTTTAAGGATATTCTATTCTACACTGTTTGTTAATGACTATGGATAAAATGTTGATACCTTCATCATTCATTACATTTGAAGGCAGAGACATTTTATGAATCTCTTAAATCAGAGGAGGAAGGAGAAAAGCAATGTTTCAAACTGGAGAAAAGACAGTGTGGAGGATAAGGGAACAGCATTGCCAACTTCCCTTAAAGTTATTTTTACTAAGTTAATTAAATTCAAGTCTTCCTATGACCTAAGCAAGATCTACTTCTCGCCACAAATAAATAGCAAAATAAGGAAAGGAATTCATCAGAAAGAGGATCTGCTTAGAAAAGCTGAACACTTGCCATCTCATTCATTTTCACAGCTGTACTGAACTGATGAAAAGTGGGATTGGGAAAAGGAACTTCACCTCGCATTTTATGAAGCAATCTACTCTTCTTGGTTGCTGCTGAGTTGCATTTATTTAAGGGGGCAAGAAAGGGACATGAGGAAAGCTGCATGGAACTGAATGAAAGTTGTGTACCAGCTCTGTTTGTTAGACTGAGTGTTGTTTTAATTTCAATCCATTTAAAGGACATAGTTCCTCAGCTTGGCTCCTTACTAGTAAGTTTCTTTCCTGCACTTATTTGCCTTTGAATTGTGATTAACAAGTATATTTTTTACAAAATCCTCTTCCCACTTTTTTTACAAAATCCTCTTCCCTCTTCTACTACTTCCTGGTGTAAGTAGTAGCCTCACTATTTTTGTCTTTTAAATGTTTAAAACAGATGGTACCAATGATCTCCCGAAGCTTGTTCGCGGTACGCTGGCATTTAGGTGGAAATTTCCAAATCCTTTGAAAATTATCACCTTGTTAACACCTGAAAAAATATCACCCAAATAAATGGAGCAATATAACATAGCATCCAGTTAATTCCTCCCATAGCAGAACTTTTTCTTTCAGCAGAAAGTGAGGGGATTCTGCCTTTCCTGAAATCTTGTCTTATTCTCCAAATATGGCCCTCAGGATTTTGAGGATGAAGTTGCTCTGGTACCATTCTTGAGACTGGAAGCTAAAGGACAGGTTAGATTAAGGTGACCAGGCGTCCCGCTTTTGGCGGGACAGTCCCAATTTTTAATAATTTGTCCCGCGTCCCGCTGTTTAGTTGTAAATCAAGGACTACTGTATTGTATTTTGGGCAGAGCTTTTCCGGCCCTCTGTCTGATTGTCTATTGCATTGGTGGGTGGGGGGAGAAACCTCATCTTGGGCAGCTCCTCCTCCCCCTTTGGGGCGGATGCAGGGCATGTGGTGGGAACTGCCCCATCAGCCCAGAAGCAGCAGCGACAGCTATTGAAGACACCGGCATCACCTGCGCCTGCACACTACGCCCGAATCAAGCCCTGGGCAAAACAAGCTCCTGCTTCCCAAAGTCTCTTCAGGCGTGGGGGGGAGGGGCTCCAAGGAGCTGTTGAGAGATGTAGTTCTTTCTCCTTCCGCAAAGGATGCTGGGAACCTGGGGCAGCTCCTTGCTCCCGCTGCATGCCGGGAACGGTAGTTTCCTTCCTCACCCAAGGTGGTGCCGTGGACAGATGCGGGTCCAGCGTTTGAGATCGGCAGCGGTATCCAAGGCTCAGCCGCGGGGCTGGTGCGGATCGGGCCACCTCTGGGTTCATCTAGAGAGAGAGGGGAGAGCCCTCTGCTGAGATTTCCAGGGGGAAAGGTGGGTGTGGGGAGGGGGAGGAGTCCGCGAGCTTTGTCTGCTGGTGGGAAGCCGGAGAGGAGGGGTGGAGAGAAGGGTAATGGGGAAGGGAAGGGAGAGGTCGGGCATGGCCGGGTGGGGGTCAAAGGAGATGCAACGAGGGGCTTAAGTTCAAAAGCTCGGGAAGATGCATGCTCCTAAGAGAGCATCCTTTCCAGTCTATCCCTATGGAGAGCAGCCACTTGGAGGTCCTGCTGAGCTCCTGCCATAAGCAGAAAGGGGATTTCCAACTGGGGGGCCGTGATCAGCAGCAGGAACGATGACCAGGGTATGGTTGACAGTGCAACTGGTGGAAATAAACAAAATAACTGAGTTGGAAGGGACCACATTGGCAGAACATGAAAATAGCAATAGCAATATAGCAATAGCAGTAGACTTATATACCACTTCATAGGCCTTTCAGGCCTCTCTAAGCGGTTTACAGAGAGTCAGCATATTGCCCCCAACAATCTGGGTCCTCATTTTACCCACCTCGGAAGGATGGAAGGCTGAGTCAACCCTGAGCCGGTGAGATTTGAACCGCTGACCTGCTGATCTAGCAGTAGCCTGCAGTGCTGCATTTAACCACTGCGCCACCAAAAGATGGTGATGATTTGGTCAGGCACCTGTGTCATTTCCATCAAAGTCTTTGAGCAGCCCTACCATATGAATATTACCAGCCAAAGCAACAACAACTGATGATTTGGATGAGGGGATAAATGACAGAGGGAGAGAATCAAGATCACATGAAGGGTTAATACTACTTTATAATGCCCTGGTAAGGCCACACTTGGAATACGGCATCCAGTTTTGGTCGTCACGATGTAGAAAAGATGTGGAGACTCTAGAAAGAGTGCAGAGAAGAGCAACAAAGATGATTAGGGACCTGGAGACTAAAACATATGAAGAACGGTTGCAGGAACTTGGTATGTGTAGTTTAATGAAAAGAAGGACTAGGGGAGACCTGATAGCAGTCTTCCAATATCTCAGAGGTTGCCACAAAGAAGAGAGAGTCAAACTATTCTCCAAGACACCTGAGGGTAGAACAAGAAGCAATGGATGGAAACTAATCAAGGAGAGAAGCAACTTAGAACTGAGGAGAAATTTCCTGACAGTTAGAACAATGAATCAGTGGAACAGAAATTGCCTCCAGAATTTTTTAATGTATTATATTTGTAAATTGTACTTATGTTGAAATTTAAAAAAAATATTACAATACTAGTTTTGCGTTCTATGAAATTTTTTGTTGCTCCCCCCCCCCCCCCCCCGGTCAATGGTGTCACTCTTTACCAGTGTTAAAATCTGGTCACCTTAGGTTAGATGGTCTCCTCCTCTGTGACCAGAGGGGGTAAAATTGTTACTGATTGGCCAACTATTCTTTATCAAGTGCTATTGCATTCTTGGGAACACCCTACGTGCTCTTCCATTCACATTCATACTGATGGACAACTGATGGAGCTTAGCTATATTGTGGACAGGATAAAACATTGGATTGTTTTTCTTAGGGGATGAATCTACAAATCAGTGGGAAATTAATGGGCTGCAGGAGGATTAATTTGGAAAAACTTCCCTTGGTCCATTAATTTTCCCTTGTATTTCTAGATTCATCCACAAAGAAAAACAACTCAACGTTTCATCCATGTCAGTGGTAAAACTATCTTAATATGCTGTTGTTGTTTCTCACTTGGACTCTTTAATCAAAGGAGTCTCTGTGGAGAAATTTCCCCTTTCTCTCTTGTGCTTCTCTTCCTAAAAATGTAGTCTAAACTAGAAATGAAGTTTTTCTGTCATGTATTTCTTAATAATTCTCATTGTTACTTCAAATTTAATAAGTATCTGTCAGTCCTAATTGACATTTGGTTTAAGTTCATACTATGAACTATAAAATACTACCATAGTATTTTAAGGATTTTCCTTTTTAATGGGACATTCTGCTACTTGAATTACTTGCTACTCTTTTAGCATTTTGCTAAGCAGCTGGAGCCTCAATGGGAGTGTGAGATCCTGAAGGTGGTGCATTAGACATGACCCCATTTCCTCCCTCTACGCACTTGCTCGCTTCCACTCCATCTTGGTTAATTTAATTTAACTGCAATTTAAATTTATTACCCTTCTGTATCATTTTAATGTTTTGCCTCGTATTTTTATTGAATGTTTTTTATGCTATCTAGAATTGCCTTTTGTGAAATGGGTGGCATATACATTTAATAATAAATAATTTCTGCTTATGCTCAGGAGCACTTCTACTGACAGGGGTTCCATCTGAATCCAAATGCCACCTGCACATTTTATGGTACTCCCCTCATGAACTGAAATAGCTACCCTTGTTTTTCTTTGCTCTGAAAAACACATTTAGCTTTGCAAAGTGAAATTTGCTACCAAATTAAAATAACTTCCTACCACCTGAATAGAGATTTGGCATTTTGAGGGTTTCCTCCTTGCCAACCACTGTAAAGCTACACTGTTTGGCTTGTTAATATCTTGCCTAGTGCAAAAATGTATTTTCTCTTTGCTAATGTAAAGGTATCATTTCCCCTCTTTATTTATGCTTTTTGCCTAACCAAAAACCTGCACATTTTACCCAGGACAAGAACTGCCAATCTTCATGTTTTTAGAAATTTATCCCATTAGACTAGATGTAATGAGATACCTGAAATGTGTAGTAGATGATTTATTCAATATGTCTGTAATCTGGTTTTGAGACGGAATCTGTGCCATTAAGTAACATGGGTTCAGACTTGACAGTTGTGAAACACACTGTTTCTTCCCTCCTCCTATGCTTTTGTACCACCTGTAGTAGTTGAGAAAAAATGAAAATCATGTGACATTGAACAACAATCTTTCCTAATATTTTAGAACTTTCTTCCTCTATCGATATGTGTAAATTTTGCAAAATTTAATTTTATGGAAAGAAAATATTCTCCCCTTCATAAATAGACATCTAGATCCAGAATAGGCTGTATTTTATTTAATTCTGGTTTTAGAAAAAGTCACACTGGCAGATTACAAACTATATCCCCAAGGAAACTATTCAGTGAAAGAAATGATAATAAAAATGGTTGCTTAAATTGTGTAAAGATGTTGTCCCTGTATTTTACTACTTTTCTTTTTCTGACTTCAAATAAAAGTTTTTTTATTTGCTTGTGGTAGACCCAGCAGTAGAAGAAAGCCTATATTTGTGTAGCCATATAATGAACTCACATATTATTTCCTGTCACCATAGTATAAGTCTTTCCGAGACCAAACAAGATATGCTTACTACTAATAAATCAGAATGTTCTGCTTTTAGGGTTTACTAAATGTGGATGCATAAATCAAGACCAGGCCTAGAAAACCTATGTCTGATTGATTAATCACTTTTTTCTCTGCCAAGCCAAGAAAAGTGATAAAGTCATGAAATGTGCACTGAGAAACTAATGTGTTCAGTATGTCTGTGCTTTCAATTTCTATGTAGATAGACAGAGGACTTATACCATAACCAAAATTATAATACCCAAAGTTTCCTTAGTGAAAAGCAAGATTCAAGATTGTCAGTGTTAACTTTGCTTTCAGACTTCACTTTCTATTGCTATTAACAAAGTAAGTGGTCATTAAAATTAACATCAAATGAAAGATGTTCATCACTTTGAAAATGCAGAAATGTACCTAATATAGAATTCAGTATCTTCTACCTTAGAGCCACTTAAGACTTAGAGGACTTCTTAGTAAATTTATTTTGGGGCAGGGTTTATGCTACTAGTTTGCTAAAGGTATTTCTGGAACTCTAAACGTATTGTAAGCTACTTGTAGTTAAATTACTTGGTGTGTCATTCCTACAAAACAACATAATTATTTGAAAATATTACCATAATCATTTTGGACTTCCAGGTGAGTCATGACTGACTGGAGAGGTCTCTAAACAGCAGAGACAATTGACTATTGTGAAGAATGAAGGATTGACAAGTAGATTGGTATTTCAAAATCTCTCTGGAGAAGGGAGAGAACCGGATATTGCCGGTGCTCTGAATTGCAGCTCCTTGTGAGGAGAACATCTTTCTCCTGCAAGCTTGAGCATCAGGAGCCAAGGAGGTGACATTTTTTGTGCTAGGCAGCAGCAAAGCAAAATATGGCTTTTAAGCCAGCTAAATGTTCTTGCTAATCACATTTGGAAATGTTTAATTTAATTACAGTGCGAATATTAGAGATCTTCAGGATGGCAAGCTTAATTTGAGACCAGGTGAGTTTTATGGCTTCTTTGGATTTAAGGAATTTTAAACAAATACCTAAGAACTTAAAACTATAAATAGTTGGCAAAAAGCAAAAAAAAAGATTTAAGAAAGTTTTAAATGACTTTGGAGGCCCAAGAAATTTGCAATATTGGGGTTTTTTTTTGGAAATTTTGAAGAACAAAATTCTTCAAGTATATGGTTAAATAATTCATGGGAAAAGACTGAAATAGAACTAAACTCATATTATAAATATGGAATCGTAATATGTGTTTAGTTCTGTTTGATGAAGGTTGCAAATGAACCCTAGAAAGAACTAAAGGACCAGATAGAAAAGATTTAAAATGAGCAAATCAGCTATCACTTTAACATTTTGCAAAATAGACTGAGATATTAATAACAAATATCTTGATTTTGGTACATAGTCCAATAGTTAAATTTTTAAAAGATGAGGGGAAAAAATTAAAACAAAAATCTTACCTGACCCAACAATATAGAATTCGAAGGCATGGAAGACAACAAAGTTTACCAAAATGGGAATACGAAAGACTAATCAAGAAAAGGTTCTAGAAAGAGAACAGTTGCAAAACAAATCCTGGATGATGCTTTTTTTATAGGATTTACAGAGGAAGTTGGTGAAAACTTTGAAGATTCCTCTTGAAAGTGAAAGATTGATGCCAAATTTCAAATCCTGTGATGCCTTTGGAATGATTTAAAGAGCAAAATTGTGAAGAGCAAAAATAAAAAAAGGAAATTAAAGTTGGACTGTTTCCAACTTTAAACTGTTTCTTTTGTATTTCTGGTAACACTTAATATTGGAGTAGGATTCATATTCTAATACAGAAGATTCTTAAAATGATATAAAGATAAAACCAGGAACTTTTCTTTTGGGTTTAATGGAAAGAGATTTGGATTTTATTTTTGGAACTTTGATGTTATATATATTGACAGCAGCAAGATTACTTTATGCACAAAAATGGAAGGATACTTCAATCCCCACAATGAACAAATGGTTGCAAAAGCTGATGGAATTAGCAGAAATGGCTAAATTGACTGCTTTGATAAAATAAAAAAAACATAAGTACTTCTGTTTCTACTTGGAATTCGCTTTTGGACTTTGTCCTTGAGGTGGGAGAAAATTGAACCTTTGATTTTGGGTTTTATTGATTAGATAAATCTGTTGTTATAGAAATGGCTAGTTTATACTATTATATAAAAATAAAAAGTTGAGGTTTAATGCCACTTCTTATTCTACTGCATCAAAGGGAGTCGGAAGTCAATGCGTTTCTCCCCCCCTTTTCTCTACACTCTCTTTTTCCTTTTCCTTCCCCTATTTTTCCTATTATTTGCTTTTTTATTTTTTATTTTTTTATTATAAACTAATAAAAAGGATTGACATGGAGAATACACCCACACACACCCACAGACGTATCTATGTATATGTAATGTATAAGATATTTCTGGTAACACAAAATGGAGTTGATATTGAACCAGGATTGAAATTTAGGTTGTTTTTATCCCATAAAATCATTATGGCAAAATATTATCTCTCTTTCAACACTACTTCCCATCTCATTAAACTTGTATCTTAAGGAAATTAAAAATGGAAATACATGAAGAAAGTGTTACCTAAGTCCCAAATTATTTTATAGATAAATGTATCACAAATACCCCTTTAGGAGTATTTAATCTATATATCTCAGTGCATTGATTTAAGTAGTGTATTTCAGATAAATGTGACTTTACATTGATTTTGATCTCTTGGAATGAATGTAAGATATCCTATTCAATACCAAACCTAAAAACTTTTAAGTGAAATTTATGATAGTAAATAAAATAAATAAATAACCTTGCAAATGGAAATGTACAATTGCTATCATCTAATCCTAAAATCTTATTTTTCCTTTGAGCGAGTCACAATTGCTTTTATAGTCTGGTCTGTACTTAGCTACTCTAATGGCAATTATTAGAATGTTACTGTAGCATTTTTGGTTTCTAGTTTGCTTTCATCATGTTAGAACATAAATTGCTGTTTGGTGTCTATCATGCAACCATGTATTGCTCTTTTTCCAACATTTTGTCAAGTTGTTGAACTACTTAACATTGAAAAAAGAATAATTTATTGTGACAAATACAAGGAAGGTTTAGAGTTAATCACTTTGCAGGCAATCTTCTCATGGCAATAGCTGAAAACATTGGATATACTACAACATATTCTGTGATAGTTCTGCATTCTTTCAGATCTGAAATATACAAACTTCACGCATTATTTAAACCATTACATTACATTCTCACACTTTCTCACACAAGGCTTAGATTAGACTGACTGACGAACCACCATTTTTATAGCCTTTCCTCCACAAAATGTAACATATTTTTTTTAACCATCTGGATTTAATTTAAGCAGAGAACTCAGAAATAAATAACAGAGTCCTTAGACTGTGCTCTTCCAAGAGCTCTTCTGAACATGATAATAATAGGAAGAACATAAAACATAATTGCATTATGCCTCCAGTATCCCACTGTGTTGGAAGGTAATAATTTACTGTTTCTTCTTGCTCCACTAGTAGATGAAAAAGCTTCTAGATTTAATATGGCAAGGTTTATGTAATTGCCATAAAGATACAGAAGTGTTCACTGCAACAGAGATGGAAGGAATTAGAAGTACAATTGGCTTTTTGCTATCATCCTTGTCTTATATAATTAGCTTAGAGGATAAAATTTCAAGGATCGTTGCCATCCATAAAATTCACTCCCAATTGATATTCAAATCATCGTGATGAGTCTTGCTTTAATTGACTGTTCCTTGAATTCAGGTGCATTTGCTATAGTTCCTGTTAAATATATTGTTGTCTTAAGTTCATTTAGGTAGATTGTCTTGCATTTGGTGATTTACCTGAAAAAGTTTTATTTGAATGTAGGATTCTTGGCACGTAATTAAGCAAGGGCTTGTGGAGAGATCCTTATTTTATACACAGGTTTCCTTTTCCCATCCTTATGAAGACTATTTCCCACAGAATAGGTGTCAGAATTCTTTGCAGCTAAAATTCCTACAAGGAAGCAATGTTTGCAAAGAATAAGATGTTTATTTTTCAGAAAGACTTTCACAAAATGAGATTATGGTGAGTCTTGGCACAATATTGTTATTACTTTTGACTAGACTAATTTTCTCAAATTAGAAGCAACATCACATACTCTGGATGCTATTAGTGTTGGTCCATTCAGAAATACCAATTTCTCTACCATCTTTTTTTACTGGCCAAGATATTGTCTGGGGCACTTTAATTAAATTTAGTCTGAATTCAAAGTACACAAAGTGATATACATCACATAAATTTCCTTGTCACTGCAGTTATAAAAATATATATTAACTTTTAATATTCATGAATCATTTCATATGTCACTGGGGTGGAGTTATATATCTTGTTTTGTGTCTGCTGTCTATTACTCTCTTCTTATTTTTTGGGGTGAGGAATGAACTGTATTCTCCATCTTACAGATTCCTAAACATTTTGGTGGAATTGTCAGCTATAAACTTTATCTTGGGAATTAGAAACTCATGAAAGCATTTTATAAAATCTCTTTGCACATATTCAGAGACTACTGATTGCAAGAAAATATTGGTTGTTGAACATGAGTCCTTAGTCAAATACTGTATGCCATTCAGTATTTTATTTCTGATCTATGGAATGAATGTCTACTAGCTCATTTAATTTAAAAGATACTTTGCCTTTATGTTCTTTTATCTCCTTTCCTCCTCAGCTCTGCTCATTTCTACCTTTACACGACCTGTAACATATGTTTTGCCCATTGAATGGTTTGATTCACATTTTTACTATTGATACGTTTGTGATTGCGTGGCACGACAAAACCGCGCTACGCAAAATAGCGGAGATTAAATCGCGTTGCTAAAGCCGCGACGTCATCACCGCGCGTCATCACCGCCGCGACAACAGCGCGGCGACAGAAGGGCATTCTACATGCTTCGTTCTTTGCTTCCAAAGGTAGCCCTCCTCCTCCAGCTGACAGCGGCAGCGGGCACGGGGCAAAGCGGGCTGCCCAGCAGCAGCAGCCCGCGGGAAGGGTCCAGCACAGCCGCGGGGGGCAGCAGGAAGCCTGCGGGGGGGGGGCTGAGTGGGGCCGCC
Organism: Thamnophis sirtalis; assembly: GCF_051295495.1. Lineage (NCBI taxonomy): Eukaryota > Metazoa > Chordata > Lepidosauria > Squamata > Natricidae > Thamnophis > Thamnophis sirtalis. The sequence goes on along the minus strand of NW_028261386.1, from coordinate 97,319,630 downwards.
GACGCCGGTGGCGGAGGAGGACGAAGCAGCGGCAGCGGCTGAGGCTCTCCCAGGGCCGGCGAAGCGGGCTTGCCCAGCGGAGGCAGCCCGCCCTCTTCTTCCTCAACAACATCTTCTTGGACGGGCGGCGGCCGCTGCTGGGCAAGCCCGCTTCGCCGGCCCCGGGAGAGCCTCAGCCGCTGCCGCTGCCGCGTCCTCCTCCACCGCCGGCATCAGCGGCCCCGCTCGGGCTTCCTGCTTCCCCCCACGGCTGAGCTGGACCCTTCCCGTGGGCTGCTGCTGGGCAGCCCGCTTTGCCCTGTGCTCGCTGCCGCTGTCAGCTGGAGGAGGAGGGCTACCTTTGGAGGCAAAGAACGAAGCATGTAGAACGCCCTTCTGTCGCCGCGCTGTTGTCGCGGCGGTAGGGTCGTTTTTTTCTTAGCGCTTCAGATGCCGCGGATTTGCCTCCGCGCTTATGTCAGCGCGGATAAGGGCATCGCGGTTTTGTGGTGGAACCTGTGATTGTTTCATACTTCACTGAATGGGTGAAATAGAGTGAGTCCCTTCTTCTAGAAAAAATAAATAAGATTGTTAAGACTCCTTAAAAACTACATTATAGAAAATCAGAATTGGATTAAATAGCTGCCTATCGTTTTAGGTGCTTTGTTAATCCCATTGTTTGGGGAGTGAGATGAGAAATCTGTGAAGGAATAGAAAACAAGTAAACTTTTTTTTCTCCCTCTCATTTTAAGTATTAATTAGAGTTTAATTACAATTTCATAATTGAAATGTATGTGCAGAATATGTACTTCAATAAATATTTTAATATTCATGCACATATAAATGTATAAATGTTTATTACTTCTTTCAACGGTCAGTTTGGTGTGAGTTGCAGACCTTCCTTAGGCATGAAAGCCAGCTGGGTACCTTTAGGCCATTCAAACTCTTTCATCTCAACACACCTCACAGGGTTGTTGTTGTGGAGAAAAATAGGAATGTTAGGTAGGTTCACAACCTTTAGTGATATTTTAAAAAGTAGAATACAATAATTAATAACATTATTAATATAATTGATCTGGGAATACCAAGGGATAGCAGAATACAAGACAAAGAATTGGGGAAAATCACAAAATATCCAGATTTTGGAAATCAGAATTGAAAGTTTATGGCATAAATCAGCCATGGTGGTCCCAGTGGTTATCAGCACACTAGGTGCCATACCAAAAAATCTTAGATGCCAGTTAGAAAATCTATGCATAAAATATTTCCATATGTCAATTACAAAAGGCCACGCTGCTTGAATATGCACATATATTATGCCAATACAACAACCTAAATTCTTGGGAAAAACTCAGCTGTATGAAAATCAACATCAGCTAAAGAACACAGCGATGATTTCACATTATTATGTACAAGATAGATAGATAGATGATAGATAGATAGATAGATAGATAGATAGATAGATGATAGATAGACAGATGGATAGACAGACGGATAGACAGACGGATAGACAGGTGGATAGACAGACAGACACTTCGGGGCAAATGTTTTTTACTCCCCAAATATTTTATATTGACATATATTTCACAAAGAAATATTAACCTATTTGCATTTATTTTGTTTTTCATTTCTGATAGTTATAACAGTATACAAATATTCTTTATCCAAATATATGAAAAAATGGAATACAATCATTTATCATGTAATTATGAAATTAAAATAATCAATATGATAATCTATATCTTATGGAATGTTTTTTGCTAGATTATTCTGTTTGAACAGTACTGGAAAAATATGCTTCAAATTTTTTACTAATTTAATACCTGGATAAACATCAATTATTTTTCACTTGAATATGATATGGCAAACTTAAAGAAACATATGCAAAATATTTGCCTCCTTTTCAATCCTAATTCTATAAAAACAAGAAAGTCCAGTTGCCTCCTGAAAAAGCACCTTTGGGACAACCATGACCTGGATGACTGAGAATCTCTACAGACTTTCTTCTATAAATGTGCCGAACTTTACACATGTAAACGGTAACTTACATTAGTAATGTAGTATCCAGAGGCAATAAACTTGCAATGTATCATTATACATATTGCAGAATTAGATAAGTTTTGACTATCCTAGCTGAAAGATTATGGAAGTCTTTTAGTTACACATTAAATGTAGGAAAAATAAACAGAAATGCTACTAAAACAAACATAAAAACACTGCTGAGACAACACATTCAATTTTAATTTTAATATGAAAAGTGATGCTTGATCTTTGGTAGGACAAAAAGACAAGGCTCTTAGCCCAAGAGTGTATGTTGGGTTTAATAAAAGGTGTTCAATGAGAAGTTGGACAGCTATTTATGGACATACTGCAGCTGGATTTCCTGTTTTAAAGTCCCTAGCATGTGGCTTATAACACTAGCACTTAGACTTATATACTGCTTCACTGTGCTTTTACAGCCATTTCTAAGCAGTTTTACAGAGTCAGCCTATTGCCCCCAACAATCTGAGTACATTTAGGGAAGGTATACACTTATCTTTTCTACCTGTTTGCAAATGTGAGCGAGTGTGAGATCCTTCCGTGCATGCACTTTTGGCGAAAAAAAGGGATGGGTTGCCATAGAGCCAGGCACGGGTGGGCGGCAATTTCAGCTACTGATTCGGGTGATCCACTCCGACCCGGTAGAATACCACCTCTGATCTGGGTACTCATTTTACCCACCTCGGAAGGATGGAAGACTGAGTCAACCTTGAGCCAGTGAGAATTGAACTGCCGAACTTTAGCTAGAAGTCAGCTGAAGTAGCCTGCAGTACTGCACTCTAACCACTGTGCCACCTCGGCTCATGTTACAATTAACATATACATCCAATTTGTTTATGAATATGAAATAGGCTATTTTAGCTTAAGGTTTGAGCCTAGGATGCCCAAGACAAGGCCACCTGCAAGATATATACCACTACCACCAGAAATGGTAGCTGGTTCTTCTTTCTGCTCTTTGGGACTAAGAGCTTAGCCATTTTTCAGGTTGCCCATGGAACAGGTTACTGTCATGGAGACACTCTTGCTCTATCATCTGTCACTCAAATTAGTTCTGTACGTATGCATAGTACCATTCTGGAAGAGTGCTACATTTGTCTCCAAACACATTTCACCTACTTGACAGATCTCAAATATGGAGAGGTAGATGGAGAGATTGTGAAGAGCATTGGAAAACTCCCTCCTCTCTCACCTAGCTCTCTCTCCTCTGCACCTTACCTTTGGAATTGGGTGGCTATAGCAAAATTTAATGAATGAACATATTCCCAGGTAAATAATTGCAATTTTGAGTCAACCTATGAGAAGTGTTTGTGAAAGTGAGTACACAGCTTATAATCAGTTCAGATATGTGTTGATCAATTTTTAAAATATCATATTCTAAAAACGGGAAGGTGAAACAATCTGTTCTTCTGTGGTCTAGATGTAACAATAAGCTTGAGTTGAATAAGTTTTAAATTGATATCATGTCTTTTTTTAATGTTTCTTCTCTTATGCTATTTTTCATCAATGCAATGTATGTAGTTTACTTTCATATATTACTGATATAGTCATTCTTTGTTATATTTCATTAATAAAATTAGTGAAAAGATTAAAAACAAGACTCTTCGTTTGATGATGAGGGCATTCCTTAGAAGCCTTTCCGATCACGGCGTAATCCTTCGCGGGCAAGATTCCCTTGCAACTCTTTAACCTTAAGCAGAACTCTGCATATACATTTGCAACTTTTAAAATAAATTCCTGACGAATTAAGGGACATTCACAGGCCGTTCAAGCGCTACTAAGTTTAAATAAATCAGTTGTACAAAAATACCGTCTTCATTTGGAAGTCCGTTTGGAAAGGGGAAGCAACTATACGCCGTGTTAGATATTAATGAAGATAGAAACTGCAGGAAGCATTCACTCAGCGGCTTCTCTCGATAGTCCCGCCGAATGGCACTCCCTTCCACCAATCGCTCCAAGGAGAAAGTAGGCGGGTTGATGCATCAGCCGCTCCTGTGACGTAGTGGCGCACAGCGGCAGATTTGAACTTATACAGCGCAAGCGCGCTCGATTCGTTCGTGGAGTGTTTTGGGGGTGAGCAGCTCTTCGGATATTCTTCTTGATTCCGAGAAAGGGTTTCCGCGCCGCTGCGATGAAACGCACCGTGCCACGAAGCACTCTGAAGAACCTGGTGAAGAAGCACAAGCCCCAGCTCCGTTTGGGCGGCAACACCGACTTACTAGTGAGTGGGAATGGGGAGGGAAGCTAGAAAGGAGGGAAGTAACTGCTGTCAGTTTCTTGCTTCCCATAGGTTACTTTTAGTTAAGCTCATTGAAAAACTACTTCCTGCCATTCCTATCCGCTCATTTATGAAAGTGCTTTGCCTGAAACGTGAAAAATTTAATTCAAATTTAATGAATCGTCTTTGTGCTCTGTAGTGATGGTGGCTGGTAAACAGTAGTAATCTGGGATTACTTGTGTCATGTATGCACATGTGTCATAGGTGCACAATGGCAGAGAACTGAAGGAGAGCTGCACCAATGTTTGAACATTGTAAAAGTTGTCAGAAGCTTCTTTGGCTGTTGTTTGTCTCGCCATGTACATGTATACATCTGAACTAAATACAATACAAATACAATATCAGAGTTGGAAGGGACCTTGGAGGTCTTCTAGTCCAACCCCCTGCCTAGGCAGGAAACCCTATACCGTTTCAGACAAACGGCTATCCAACATCTTCTTAAATACTTCCAGTGTTGGGGCATTCACAACTGTTGAATGTTCCACTGATTAATTTCTCCTCAGTCCTAAGTTGCTTCTTTCCTTGATTAGTTTCCACCCATTGCTTCTTGTTATACCCTCAGGTGTATTGGAAAATAGTTTGACTCCCTCTTCTTTTTGGCACCCCCTGAGATATTGGAACACTGCTATCATATTTCCCCTAGTCCTTCTTTTCATTAAACTAGAAATACCCAGTTCCTGCAACCGTTCTTCATATGTTTTAGTCTCGAGTCCCCTAATCATCTTTGTTGCTCTTCTTTGCACTCTTTCTAGAGTCTCCACATCTTTTCTACATTATGGCAACCAAAACTGAATGCAGTATTCCAAGTGTGGCCTTACCAAGGCATTATAAAGTGGTATTAACACTTCACGTGATCTTGATTCTATATCTCTGTTTATGCAGCCTAGAACTGTGTTGGCTTTTTTGGCAGCTGCTGCACACTGCTGGCTCATATTAAATGGTTGTCCACTAGGACTCCAAGATCCCTCTCACAATTACTACTATTGAGCAAGATACCACCTATACTGTACTTGTGCATTTTGTTTTTGTTGCCTAAATGTAGAACCTTACTCTTTTCACCATTGAATTTCATTTTATTAGATAGTGCCCAATGTTCAAGTTTGTCAAGATCCTTCTATATCTTTAGCCTATCTTCTGGAGTGTTGGCTATTCCTGCCAGCTTGGTGTCATCTGCAAATTTGATGAGTTCCCCATTTATTCGCTCATCCAAATCATTGATGAAGATGTTGAAGAAAATTGGGCCCAAAACAGAGCCTTGCACTACATACCTCCCTCCATGTAGATGCAGTTCCATTGAGGACTACACGTTGAGTGCGGTTGGTCAGCCAGTTATGAATCCATCTGGTGGTGATGCTGCCTAACCACATTATTCTACTTTATCTAGTAGTAGGTTATGATCTACCTTATCAAATGCCTTACTGAAGTCCAAGTAAACTATATCAACGGCATTCCTCTGGTCCACTAATTTTGTCACTTTGTCAAAGAATGCAATAAGATTAGTCTGGCATGATCTGTTTTTGACAAACCCATGTTGGCTTTTGGCTATTACTTTGTTTACTTCTAGGTGTTCGCTAATTCGTTGCTTGATTATCTTTTCCAGAATCTTTCCTGGTATTGAGGTCAGGCTGATAGGTCTACAGTTTCCTGGATCTATTTTTTTCCCTTTTTTGAAGATAGGAACCACATCAGCTCTTTTCCAGTCATCTGGCAGTACCCCGGTGCTCTGGGATCTCTGAAAGATATAGTTCAGTGGTTCTGAGATCTCGTCTGCCAGTTCCTTCAAAACCCTGGGGTGTAATCCATCCGGTCCTGGTGATTTGAACTCGTCTAGGGTAGACAGGTGCTCACTTACCTTTCTTTTCTTTCTTTCTTTTCATCCTTTAAAACATATTTTATAGATGTTAAATAACATTTGTTGGAATCTCAGACCTGGGGGAAGCCACTAACAATTTAGTTTCATTTTCATTTCATTTCATTTCATTTTAATGTATGCCGATTAGTGTACATTCAAAGTGACAAAAATATTCTAAATCTGTTTAAAAAATGCAAATAAGCCCCCCCTTCTTCTCTCAAATTCTCTCATAACAATAAAGTTTCTTACCAGCTGTTGCTTTTGAACATATTTGTTCTGTTGACAAATCAGTTTAAATGGGAAAATGTATGTTTTGATATTTCAAAAAGAAATTTTTGCAATTATTTTTTTCTGGGACATGCATAATATCATAAATGTTGCCACAACATGGGAGAATGGGTTGAGTTTGCATTGTGACATAATTATTTTGATCATCAATGTTTAGAAATGGACACTGATGTATGTTATATATTTTTTTTTTTTTGCGCAGCTCTAGTGATTACAGTAACACTCATTCTTCCACAACTTTTGGATAAACAAACTAATCACCATCTCTAGAGATCTAATAAATGTCTGACCACAAAAATGTAAACCATAGTTATTCAGTGCTTTAAGAATTGTAAATCACCTGCAGTCCAATAATGTTGAATGTGTATATATAGTTGCAAACTTGAAAGCTTGATAGACTATGATACATAGTTGACAGGCTGTACAAAGCTTGGTTCACAAATTGTGCAGGCTTCCAATAAGTCATTGTGGAGTACAAGATTGATTTGCATTAGATATCAACTGAAACTATAGTAAGAAATATCGAACTTTATTAGGGTTTTTATATAAAAATAACATCCTTAGTGTTGTAATAATATAATTCACTTATAGTATTGAACATCTTACATATTCTCAGAAGTAGGTCCTATTGATTGCAATGCTTTTATTTAAATGAAAGCTTGTTGCTGATTTAGTACTGCACAATGTTGGGCATGGTTATAATTAGAACAGATCAGGCTGAAGACTGATATCTACTGGATTGGCTCTATTGGATCAGGGTTATCCATAACTAATGTAAAATGCTGTTGTATGTTGTCTACTTGAAAGGAAATGGTTCTTTATGACCATGAAGTAACATTTTATCCAATTTTTGTCTGTCTGTCTGTCTGTCTGTCTGTCTATCTATCTATCTATCTATCTATCTATCTATCTATCTATCTATCTATCTATCTATCTATCATCTATCTATCATCACAACTGAAGGCAGCAAATTGTCTAATACTCCTACTTGCTATTTTCCCCACAACAAAACATGCCAGGTGGGTTGGGCTGAGAATGAGTGTCTGGCTAAAGGTCACCAGCTGGCTTACATGGCTAAGGGAGGAGGTCTATAACTCAAATTCTCCTGGTTTCTAGGCCAGCACCTTAGCCACTACTCCAAACTAGCTCTGTAGTAATCCTGAAAAAGAAATCCTGAAAAGCAATAGCAATAGCAGTAGACTTATATACCGCTTCATAGGGCTTTCAGCCCTCTCTAAGCGGTTTACAGAGAGTCAGCATATTGCCCCCAACAATCTGGGTCCTCATTTTACCCACCTCGGAAGGATGGAAGGCTGAGTCAACCCTGAGCCGGTGAGATTTGAACCGCTGAACTGCTGATCTAGCAGTAGCCTGCAGTGCTGCATTTAACCACTGCGCCACCTTGGCTCTACAAACTCTACCTCTGCACCTGATCTGAATCCCATTTTTAAGGTAGATTATTGGAGGAAAGAGCTAATTGGGTTTAGGGAGACTTGAGTTCTAGGTCTCCTTCAGACATGAAGGCAGTTGGGGGACCTTGACCCACACCCTCTCTCTTAGCCCTAGTAAGGAGGCAAGGGAGACTCACTTCTGAAATCTTGCCTAGAAAATTGCAGGGACTTACCTAGGTAATTACCAGGCATCAACATTAACTGTAAGGTTAAAAAATGGGAGAAAAGAATATATTAAGGTTGTATAAAACTTCATGTCTAATTTTAGAGAAATGCTTAAGAATTAGGCTTAAGTATATCACTTGTCTGCAATTCTTTAAAGCAGATGCATCTTTTCCTTGGCTCATGTGGCTGCCAGATGAAATGATTATGGGGGAAAAGATGTATACTGATTCATGCCTTTCCATGTCCAAGAATGTTTTTGAAACATAATTTATTTATTTCACTGTTTTAAAAAATTATCAGAAATGTATATCTCTGCATTTGATTGGAAATGTTAGCAGTGTCTTAGAAGTAAAAAATATATTAAATTAGATTTAGATATATTGATAAATTCTACTTTGAGAACACTTTAATTAGTATTATAAATAATTTTATAGGCCAGTTTGCTGTAATGTATTTGAGATTTTTTTTGAAAGATTTTGAATTTTGTATTTTTCTTTAAAAGGTACATTTGAACTTCTTATTGTTCATGTTTCGGTTAGCAGAAGAAGCCAGGACCCAGGCTATTGAAGATAAGAGTAAAATAATTAAATATGAACATGTGGTCTCTTCTGCAAAGGTAATCATAGTTAAATTCTTTCTTGAATATTAAAGCTGCATACAATTGTATTAAAGTCTAAGGGAACATTCAGATAAGACTATCTTGTATAAAGAAGATTTTTCTTCAAACTTCATTATAGTGAGGAAAATAATCAGTCGTATAATTATATTATAAATTTATGTTAGAACATGTATGTTCAAATTAAGGTATCTCATTACTAAAACACAAATCAGCAAATTGGATTAAACGTAACTGCTTTTTACAGTAATTCTGTGTCCTAAAATATAATTAAATTAATACAGTAAAAGGAATATTCATTACAATGATATTTTAATTACCATGTCTCCTGCATGCCCCCCCCCCCCCCACGCATGCATGGCAAAAAATTGAAAACCAGTTAGTCGGTGGGAGGCACGTACACATGCACAATGAAGCTGAGCTGGGGCTATGGCTCACATGCCCACAGAGAGGGCTCTGCATCCTGCTTATGGCACGTATGCCATAGGTTTTACTATCATGGACCTTTCCCAGCTAGGCCTCAAAAGATAAAGATGAATCCAAGAATACACAGAGGCTGTGTACTTGTTCCTTCAGAAGGGGTGCGGCTCCAAAGAGTGTTAGATTACCTATCTAATAGCTGGATTACCTATCTAATAGCTGGTGAGCTACCAATCCATATGTCTTAATAACGGGACTCAAACACTCCTCTTGTACCTGCACTGCCTTACTTTAATAATGGGAGAAATAAAGCTCTATAGGATCACCCAAACACAACCCCCTGATGGACTCACTTGATACCTTTGTATAGAATATAAACAAAGATAACAAAATGCAGGATCCCATGACTGCTAAGCCAAAACAAAGCCTGTAAGGCCAAATCAGTAGGGAGTATCCTCCTCCTAGTTCATCCAACATAATTGACTCAGCCAGACAGTATATGAAGCTGCCATAAGGTTAGGGAAGATGAACACTTCCCACTACCCCCAAAGCAAGTCATCTTAGTTTAGGCCAATCAAAGCAGTTTCACTGCCAAAATCAAACTTGAATGTTGAATGAATTGGATCAGGTAATCTGTACATCCAGGAACATATGAAACTAATCAGCCACTATCTTCTCCAGTGGGATATTTGCAGTAGAATAATATTCACAATAGTTATGGTTCTCTTTAGAAGACCCCACACCACTCCCTCTTTCAAAAGAATATGGAATGAAATATTTACCTCACTCTGAATGTCCTACATTTTTCTACTAGGTATCGATAAATCCTAAACTGTATTTGCACTGCTGATTTAAAGAAATGAAAAGACACATCTTAACTGAAACAAAAGTCTAATTTATGTAGGTACAAGATCATTGGTTTACTAGAGTGACCATTATAATAATACATTGTTTAGATGAAAGGCATTTGGAAACAAATAAAAACCATCTAAAGCATTTCATATTAAATTGATGACTAATTTTAAATGAAACATTAAGCTTTTGTATCTAAAAGATCTATGTGTTTTTCTTTTCAGATAATTTTAAAGAAGAGTCGAGGCTAAAGGAAAGAGTTCTTAAATTCATTACATTCGCAGGGTCTTTATACATGATGGAATTTAGATATTTGTGTTTTATAGTTTCATTTTTTTGTGTTAAATAATGTCTTTAAAATAAATCTTAATTCAATATAGTCTTTGATGAAATTTAGTAAATGATTTAGTGACTGAAATAGTTTTAATATTTATTATAAAATATTTTTCTTTTTATAATGATTATATAAGATTCCTTATCAGAGATCTTTAAACATAACCATAACTGATAGTCAGTATGTATTCCTGCAAACCTTTAAAAACCAAAACTTTATTATTTGGAGGATATTTTTAATGTGCAAGTTGTCTACTGTTTATACCTTTTTAAACTTCTGGTCCTAAATCACATTTCAAATAAATAACCTTTCAGCTAAGGAAATATTTGACTTTGTATTCTTGCACTGGCAGACAGACTTTTAAAACACAAAATTATAAATTAAATATAAAAATATTTCAAATATTACCATTTGTAGTAATAAAGTTACTATAGACTGCATTCTTCTCATGTTAATTTTGCTATTTTGTTATATGTTGGACGAAAAAAAAATAAAGTGATAAACAATCTTGCCAGACCCAGTTTTATTATTTCCTTGGATGGGACAGCAGTGATATATTTTTTTCTTTTATTAAAAGAAGAAAAGCTATTCATGTTAGTGATCATAAAAGAAATGAAAAGCATGAAGCAGATTTATTCTTTTCAGTTTTTTAGTAGAAATGTCAGTTCTGTCATCTTAATTCTACATGCGTAATGTTATACAGGAAGAATATAACTGGAACCTTCAATTTGTATATTTTTTTATACCTAACTGTAAAGAGTCTTGTCTTCTGTCTTACAGTTTTTGGAATTTCTACACCATGACATCCTTCAGGCAGAAATAAATTCTTTTTGGAAAAAGGAAGCCGCTCACTTTTAAAATGTCCATATGGCTTTGTACAACTTCATGGTTAAGTAAAAAGTATGCCAAGTATTGGACCAAGTTCCTTTTTAATTAAACAGGTTATAGTGTTTTGCTTCATGATTTTATGATGAAATCTAATATGTTAATTCTGTAAATCAGTACTATGATCAATGCCTTTGATACAGACAACAATACAACCAGTGTAATTTTCATTTAGTTAGAGCTCTTTTTAGAAATCTCATCTCTTTCAAAATGGCTGTTCCTTTTGCAACCATAAGATGGGGATAGAGTAAAGTATCCCATATATTTTCCCTTTTATGTAGATTTCTGGTTCATTGAATCTGCCTCTGTTAAAGAATTATTATGTTACATTAAAGCGCTGTCATGAAGTATCTTATTGCTGACAGATGTAGAGTGATTAAGGATTTCATTTTAATTGCAGTTTTATATGAAGGAGGGTAACAGCTTCAGAACTTTCATGCTTCTTGTTAATGAAATCTGACAAAAGAAAAGCTAAATTTCTTTGTTTTGACAGCGTGTTGAATATATTCTATTTTTCACACTAAGAAGTGTCATTTTCTAATCATCCAACATAATCAACAGTGGCTGGTTAACGCTTTAGAGGTTATTGTCAAGAAACAGTGTTTATATTAGTTAATATGGAAGTGTTTTAATACAAAGAATACTTAACAAAAGCTACTAGATATAAGCACAAGTTATCAGTTGATTTTTTTGCAGTAAAATAGAATAGTAATAATTCTCACCCTCAAATAATTATTATGGAGAAAGCTATGCAACATTTTTCCTTTGGCCGGATTTAGAAAATTTCAAAGTTTTAAAGGAAATATGTAATGACAGTACACTTAAGATTATAAGTTATGTATTAAAGCTTTAAATCATAACTACGGTATGTTTGAAGATTGTAATATCACATTTATTTAAAAACCCCAAATATATTGTTGAGGATTGGATAAGAATCTAATCATGCTTGAATAGGTCTCTGTTTTATTCATTTGACCTACCTTTATTTTATATTGTTCTTACCTTAATTTCTGGAGATTTTAGTTTGACATCTTCTGTAATTGTTGGCTGATATTCTCCATGTTTTGCATATTCATTTTTACAACAGCAGTTCTTCACATGATTAAAAATCATTAGTTAACTTCCTTCAGTTTTGAACAAATTTTGTATTCTCTTGTACATTAAGGTAATTAGGCCACCTTAATATTAGTTAGCAGTCTGGGAGGTGAGCTCTTTCTCATGCTTCTAGTGTAATGTAGAAAGTCCTGCGCCTTCCTATTTAAATAGTATCCTCAAACAATTGGAATAGTAGTTCCCCTGTTATTAGAACAAGGAGAAAAAGTGTCACAGACATTTTTCTAGAGCTATGCATGTATTACTCTTGGCTGAAGAATGTGATTTTTTTTCTCTGCCAATGTTCAAAGCTAAGCACTAGGATTGTGTATTGTTTTGACATTGGAGTGAAACAAGCCAACATTTTGAGTTGACTGTGTTCTGAGGACCAAAGTTTTAAATGGGACTAGTGTACCTTCTGCTACCAGAACAAAACTCAGAAGTGTTCTGGCTATAGCAAACAATGGAAGCTCCATTTGAATTTCTTGCTCCTTTGTTTTTAAGCCAAGGGCCATAAGCATATTTGGAGTGACGGTCCATGTTAAGTGGTAACAGTTACCTAAACTGAAGTGAAATTGGCAAGGGGATATTTTAAAGTTTGCAAACTTAAGAACTTTGAAAGTAATTGTTTATATAAATGTACTCATATGTTTTATATATTATTTGAGGAGTTCATGCTTGACAAAATCTAAATATATTCTTTGGCAATTTGTTAGCTTATAATTTAGGATTATGAGAGTGAGATGGGCTAAGTTTGATAAATAAATTTCCAGAATAAGGTAATAAATGCACTTGGTTTTCTTTCAAATCAACCCCTTGGCCAACTTGACTATAGGTAAATCTATAATTGTGTCATAATGGACAATCTCTCCACTTAGCAATATTTCTTTGCATGTTTTTCTTTGGAAAGTCAGATATTGATTCTCCCTAAAAGTGCTCATAGCTGCTTCTCACACAGCACAAGGAAAAAACAAAGCAACCCCCCCCCCCCCGCCCTACTGCCTCAGCTATTAGAAACAGAATAATTGTGCTGCATACATTCTTTACTCAACAAAACAACAAACAAGTTGTTAAATACTTTGTAAGAGGGTGTCTTCTTCAGCTTGAAAGTTGAAATGTCTTACTTGTTTTTGAACTTGAAGTGGTTTGTGCTCAGACTGTTTTCCCTTCTCTGTAGGGAATAAATCCTGTTGTTTCCGAGTCATTGTTCTGAGAATGGCTTTGCATGACCAAGATACTATCACCTCTTATAAAGGATAACATTAACTACTAATATGTTAAACACTATTCTAAATATGGTAACCTGATGGTTTCAATGTGTGTTCTAATTTATATATTAATAAAATCTATATAGCCGTCTATTTCACAAAAAACGGGTGGCGTTATATTTTCCTCACCAATATGGCATATATTTTCCTCACCAATAGGGCAGAATGGAATGTGAACATTAACCAGTCTTTTATATCTAACTTAAATATTGAAATATTTGATATTTTTGTTATGCATTTATCCCATTCTTCAATTTTAACTTAAATTGCATGTATCTTTATTTGTAGAACTTGGAAACCAAACAACATATATATTTTAATAAAGTAGTCCTCTTTTTAAATATTTTAGTAAAAAAAGGTACATTAAAAGTAAATAGCTGCCTGTCAGGAAAGTTCTATAAATTAATCAGATGTATATTTGAAGGATCAATGTGGGATGGGCTTGAGATATAATTTCACATAATGATTTTTTCCCCCCTGGTCCTGTAAGCCAGTAAATAGACTTATTGTTGGGCTTAAATGCTTAACCTATTTGAAAATGTTAATAGTGTCAATTATTTTGAACAAAATCTAATCTTAGGCTATGTGTTTGTGTTTTTTTCTTGACAGTTCAGATAAGTGCGTTGCATAGATTACAAATACTGGCTTTTGAAGACTAAAGCAAAACTTTATTTTTCTTATCTCCATTGTATGAAATAGAACATTTTTATGAACTTTTGCAAAGTTAGAACATTAAACACTGGGGAGGATATCCTATGGTTTATAGTGTTAAGGGAATTACCTCATCAGCTTGAAAGCTCAATAACAAGAAAGTAAGCCTTTAGACTCTTGCGGTTGATGGACAAAAAGCAATATAACATAGTTCTGGTGTTTAATTGCTTATTTTCATTACAAAAATGTAAAAATGCTCATTTTATATTCCAGAAACCATAGTTTATTTTAATTGTTTTTTTAAAGTGTTACTTTATGGTGGAATATAGAATATTGAACAGTAGAATATATTACCAACCATCATTACTATAACCCCACCTTTGGCCTTTCCACATTCATTAAAAATTACATTTAAGTTTAAAGCCATTCTGCCTTCATTAACAATGTCTGATTAAAAGTACTAATAAAGGAGAAAGAAATACCTGTATTTGTGTGTGTGGGAGGATTTTATAATGTAAGCTTACTTAAAAAAACAAGCACTTCAAATGCTAAAACTTGGGGAGGGGGTTGAAAAAAAGATTGGGAAGCAAGCACTGAGGATTTTTTTGACCTCCCATACTTTTGCTTTTCCATTCTGCTTTTAAGTTTGCATTGTTGGGAAAATCCTGCAGTTGCTGCAGTTGTGGGGTGAAATACTCTTAATCTGCCTTTGGAGTTTGGAAATGTTGACCTACCATTGCTCAGCTATTGGTAGCCTCAGTTTATTTAGTTAAAACATTGGTGTTCATTTTTCAATTAGTGGAACTTCCAGAATGTTTTATGGTCTAATCAGAGTTAAAACAATCCTTTTTAAAAGTTGATAGTGAAGATACTCTGTGACTATCTTTCATCCTATTAATACTTGATTGTATCTGATTCTGTGATGATCGGGGTGGCCTATCCATATGGAAAAGATAGACAATTACCTGTGATGCCAGGTTAAGTAGGGTCCACATTTTGAATGAACATTTTCTTTTTTCTGAGGGCAGGGACATTGTTTGTCTGGGTGCCAATTTAAAGCTGCTACAGGTTGAGGATAAGGAAGCCAATTCTAGTGAAAAAATACTTGACTTTCAATTGTAATGCTTTAAGTGTGAGGAGCACTGTGTTGGCTTGGTCTTTTAAGATTCTCGTTTTGGGACATATACCAGAGAGAGTGAGAGATCCAAGCCCTCCCAAATTAGATGTTTTGTCATTATGGATTTCTTACTTAAATATTGAATTCCACTTGAAGATGGGTCTTCATTGAGTCCAAGCATGTTTCCAAATGGTGATCTTGTTTCTACTGGTAAAATTGAATTTTACAAAGTTACGTTAGAGTTAAGCTACTAAATCAAAGGATAATGTTATTGGAAAAGAAAATGTAGTGTAAATACAGGTAATGTTAGGCTGAATTGCTGCATGCTTTTCATTATGAATAATAGTTAATTTGGAGGCAAAATCTGTAGTGAAACTCAACTTCAATCTGATTGTGGTGATGGGTTTAGCTTATCCATACGCCACTCCTTTTTTAAAAGCAGTTCCAGTGAATTTTCTTTACCACGTAATAATTCATATAATGTATAAAAACTATCCAAACATCACAAAGGTAGTTCCAAAGTTTAGATATTCCCCACTTATGTCTCTCAAATCAGATAATAACAAATCTTTATTCCAATTCAAGGCAATCAGAATATTGGACAATCTTCAGAGTAAACTCCACTGGATTAGAGTCTCTTGGTATATTAACCACAGTTAGGTTAAGTGTTCACCTTCTGTCAGAATAATTACATAGTTGGTAAATTATTATTAAACGATACAAGAGTCTCCTCAAATGTGTAATTATTAAGATACCATTTAAAAAATAATCACCCATTATTATTTAAAATTCTGCATTATGTATAGTCATGGTGACTGCCAATTATCTAAGTCTGGCTCTCCATGATCTGTATGGACAAAGGTAATACAATCTTTATTTCACTTTTTCTTCTTTCCAACCCAATGGAATGTTGGAAAGGAGTTAAAGATGCCTGGGGTTCTGTCCATCCATCCGTCCATCAACAAGATTATTCTTTGAAAACAATGGAACGGGATCAAATTCAGGGTGAGAGTAGAAGCTGGCAAAAGAGATACCTAGTTTGAAACAAGGTTGGAGCTGACTGGAAAAAAGAAATCCAGAAGTATTTTCTCTAATGCATCCCTAGGGAAGAGGCAGGCGGGCAGCAGCTCGGAATGCTGCCGATTGCTCTATTCTTAAGCCCCCCCACTTTCGCCTCTCTCCTGGTAATGTGATCCAGAATGGGACTGCAATTAAGGCGCTGGGCAAAATTCCAGAAGCCATGCTTTTACATGATTTCCTATCTTCTTTATTATTTCTAATCCAAAGGAATGTTGGAAAAAACATGCAAAGGGGCTTGGCTCTGTACATCAACAGGATAGTCCTCTGAAAACAACAGAATGGGATAAAATTTGCAGTTAAATGAGATTCTAGCAAAAGGTTGAAAATGGGCCCAAGCCATGTGGAAAACTAGAAGAGTTCTTCAATATATCTGTATACATGAAGCAGTTGGATAACATCAGAAAACGTTAATTCATGGTCATGTGACTCAGAGTGCGCCTAAACAGAAACACAAATATAAGCTGTATGAAGAGCAGGAACGTACAGTACATAGGTGTTATTTCTTCATCTAATTATTCACTTCATGGAAGATATATGGATACCACTTATTAATTAATTTAAATAATTAATAAATTAACTATTAATAAAATAATTAATATTGATTCCAGGAGTTATGGTCTGCATGTTCTTCCTACTTAATTTTTTCCCTCTCTAAACATTTGTGAAATGGCTCATAAGCTTTTCAGTATTTAAGTTATTTGGGTTGTTGGGATTTTTAATACCGTACTTTAGTGTTAATAACACATGCTAATAACATAATGCTAAGTAATTATGTTAAAATATATTTCAGGATTTAACCTTATGGGTCATAAATGTGTGCACAAAAATATTCATAGAGAAGTCTGTTTAATGTACCCAAGACATCAGAACTCATCTATCTGCAGAGCAATTCAAATGTGCATATCAGAAAAACCAGGCAATTTGGTGGCAAACCAAGAAGACAGAGATGTCTGTATTTCTGCATGACCCACTACTGTTTTCCCACTACAAACTAAGCTAGGCAACCAAAATCTAGTGAAACCATAGTTCTTTCTAAAACCTCTATGACCTAATTCCTGGTAACTTCTATCTTGACCAAGTGGATGCTGAGGCGGGAACAGATTAAGATTTCTCTCCCTCTCTTTCCTTCTCTGAGAGAAACTCTTTCCAAATGCATGAACACAATATATCTTATTTAAGCCCATAAATTAGAGTAATTTAAATGTGACACGTGTGCCATGCTATAACTATTTTGGCTTTAGGAATTAGGGATGGTGACATTATGACATCACTGCAGTAGGTGGAACCCAAAGGTTTGTAGGGGTTAATGCCCCCCAGGAGTCAAAATGGGCTCAATTTGGGAACAAATGAGAGATTAATGCATGCCTTAAGCATCTGCTGTCCCCAAGAATGGATATTGCTATTATTCTTATTAACTTTACATTTTGGGCACAAATAGAAGCCACATGAATTATGTAGATAGCCTAATATTGATTTCTATTGATCATACTATGCTCACTGAATCTTTTTAAAAATTACTACAGAGAATTTTCATATTGTTAGTGTTGTCATTATAATACATCTTTATTTTGTATAGTTCAATAGACAATGCTTCTTTCATTTATTTTTCTTACAGCAGCAATCCTGTAAAGTAAGTTGGTCTGAGAATGACAGGCCCAAATTGTTAGCAAAAAAAATAATTAAATGACAACATTTCTTTGGATTTAATTATACTGCAGTATAAAATGTAAGTGTTAAAATATATATATTTCTCCTCAAGAGCCCAAGACTTTTGGTTTTTCTTAATTTTTATTTTTAATTCTGTATATAATTATACATTTCTGTAGAGATTTCTGAATATGTGTGAATACATCAAGCTAATGAGTATTTTCATGTATTCTACATAATATTTATTGATACGCTTAAATAATAGATTTAAAAATTCTAGTGAATGGCATATACATATTAATACCTGCATAAAATATTTCTTAGAAGTGAATTATATATTAAATGACATGTCAAAATCTCACCTGAATTTGATTTTTCAAAAACCAGCAAAATCAGAACTGGTTAGCAATTGCATAGAAGAACACTATGATATCCCAGATATATGGGCTAGACTGGGAAGTAAAAAAAAACCATCCTAAAGGCTGCAATACTATGGATTATTTCCAAGGATATTATAAATTTTAAGAATAAACACATCTGTCTTATACTGTAAAAATATGAGAGATGCTACTACATTGTAATTGCCATATAAGACAATTGAGAAGATAAGCTGTAATGACTGAATGGTGCTGGGTAAGCCAACTATAACTTATATTTTGGGTTACATGATAGAACTGGATATAGAGTGTGGAAGGAAGGAAGAAACTAAACATTGCAGATAATGAACTACTGTTTATAATAATAATTGTAAAAGCTAAGACAATTTCTGTATCCTGTTCACAGACATGGAAAAAACTGGATAAGGGTCATAAATATGTAACAAGAAAAAAAAATTATGGTCTGTTTTCCAAGGTTATTCAGCAATGTAAAAGTCATGTACAATGATAATAAGCAGATAACTAGAAAGCAATATGAACATTAAATAGAACCATAATTATATAAAATTGGTCATGCATTTCTTGAAAGTTCAAGAACCCTTTTATTTCAATAAAAATGTTAATTAGGTTATTTTGTTCATAACCTAAAGCATGTCCCTTGTTAAGCATTAGTCTAAACATGAGTTCTTAGATGGGAATAAAATATAATGAACAGGTTCAGGTCTATATATACTCCATATTTATCAAAGAGCAAATGCTGTATAATATTATTGAAATAAAAAACACTAAAGTATCACAGCGGTGGGATTCAATTTTTTTTACTATCGGTTCTGTGGGTGTGGCTTGGTGGGCATGACATGGCTTGGTGGCAGGAGAAGGATACTGTAAAATCTCCATTCTCCCCCTCCCCCACTCCAGGGGAAGGATACTGTAAAATCTCCATTCTCTTCACACTCCAGGGGAAGGTTACAGGAAAATCCCCATTTCCTCCCGATCAGCTGGGGCTTGGGAGGCAGAAAATAGATGGGGGTGAGACCAGTCAGAGGTGGTATTTACTGGTTCTCCGAACTCAAAATTTCCACTACTGGTTCTCCAGAACTGGTCAGAACCTACTGAATACCACCTCTATGTACCACAAATGTATCTGTAATCTGTAATGTATCTGACCAGGATATGCTTTCTCTTTTCTATTTCAGACTTTTATGGCCTAAGAACTGTACCTAAAATAATCTCATAATTTATGTGTTATCAAACTATAATTCCATTTCTTTTTCAACACATTTTATAAATCTAAAGCATTGCATGGCTGCCGAATGAATAGTGAATTGATTTCCCAAGACATCCTGAGTCAAGATAGAATTCATGTTCACCAGGTTGTAATTTTATTTTAGTAGTGGAATTTTATCATCTGTATTTAAAAGCTCAAATTGTATCATTTGAGAACATAGCATAGAATTGTATGATCATCTGAGTAGCAAAAATGCAGCCATCTCTCTTGCTAAACTAAATTCTTAGGAACAAAATCCAAATTTAACCACCTTAACTAGAATGATGATCCTTTTCATCTGGAGTAGATTAGCCTTCTGTCCCTTGCCTTTAGGAAATATCTAAACTGTTATACTTCATTAAACAAATTTGTATTGAATAACCACATTTTCAAAAGATGCATTTTTAGCTGATTGCAGGAATATTACCCTCAGTGCATAGTCAGCAAATAATGAAGGATCATGTAAGATCAGCAAAAACAGTAGTGAGAGTCTTCTTGGTCAGTTTAAGGAAATGGCAGGAATCTGAGTGGCTGGTGCAAACCTATTCAGCAAGAAATGAGATGATAAATTAATCCTGATGATACCATTTTCATCAGCAGGATGGCATTTAATTCTCCCACCACCCCACACATACTTTTAGTGAACTCATTCTTTAATCTATGAAAATAGATGTTAAAAAGTAGCATTTCCCCACTGAGCAAACAAACTCAAAGTGGTTTACTGTGCAATGAAAGCTGAATAGGCTAATTTTATTTGAGCCAAAAGGGGGGGGGGGAGGATGAAACCTTCTGCCTGTGAAGGGTTTCATCATCTCAAAAACAAAACTTTGGAAATAAATATGACTTGTGCTTGGAAGATTTGCAGCTGCTTTCTGTTCTGAAGTGTCCTGCCTTACAAAAATGGACACACAGAAATCTTAGGAGGACATTTTTTAAAATAAAAAGTAAGGATACCTAAATGAAGAATTTAAAAAATAGGACCTTTAAATTATTTAGTTACAAGGATAAAACATATACCGGAATGCAGCCATCTTTAGTACTAAACTGAATTGCTACAGACTTATCCCTATGTCAGGTATTTTTAGTGGGGGAAAGCAATTGATAAGGGATTTTTTTTTAAAAAAAGGATTCATATACTATATCAGGAAATACAAGCTTCAACATTCAATCAAAATATTATTTTTTGTGATCCATTGACTGGAAATTCTTGAATTAATTGGCATTATGTCATGATAAGCTTTCATTAAGGTATATTCTCTTGATGAAAGAATATGAAATTAGATCTGCACTTTGGTCATTACCAAATAAAAAAACTCTAAAAGAACTGATGGAATACTAAAGTATGACAAGCCCCCTCCCCCTCCCCATGCCCACCTTTCCCCCTGGAAATCTCGGTAGAGGGCTCTCCCCTCTCTCTCCAGATGGACCCAGAGGTGGCCCAATCTGCACCAGCCCCACGGCTGAGCCTTGGACGCTGCCTCCGATCTCAAACGCCGGATGCGCATCTGTCCACGACACCACCTTGGGCAAGGAAGGAAACTACCATTCCCGGCATGCAGCGGGAGCAAGGAGCCGCCCCAGGTTCCCAGCATCCTTTGCAGAAGGAGAAAGAACTACGTCTCCCAGCAGCCACTTGGAACCCCTCCCCCCTCACCTGAAGAGACTTTGGGAAGAGGGAGCTTGCTTTGCCCAGGGCTTGATTTGGGCATAGTGCGCAGGCGCAGGCGATGCCAGTGTCTTCAAGAGCCGTCCCTGCTGCTTCCGGGCTGCACGTGGCGGTTCCCACCAGATGCCCCCCCACCCACCCCAAAGGGGGAGGAGGAGCTACCCAAAATGAGGTTTTTCCCCCCCACACCAATGCAATAAGCAATCAGGCAGAGGGGCGGAAAAGCTCTGCCCAAAATACAATACGGTAGTCCTTGATTTACAACTGAAAATTGGGACTTTTTAAAAATGTCCCAGGACGTGGGACAAATTATTAAAAATCGGGACTTTCCCGCCAAAAGCGGGATGTCTGGTCACCTTACATTACTTCTAATGCATACTAGATAACTGAGAGAGCCAAAGAATATAAACAAAGAAGCTACTAGGTGCTTCATTGATTATAGAAAGGTATTCAATTGTGTTGATCATAGCAAGCTACGGAGAGAGAAAAACGGGAATCCTATTGTCCTCATGAGAAATTTACACAGGCCAGGAAGCCACAGGATGGGCAAAACATGGTGATATAAACTGTTAAAAGAATGTGACAAGGCTGTATAATTTCCCCTTATTTATTCAACCTACAGGCTGAATATAAAGGGAGGCTGGATTAGAAGATGACCATGATTATAAAATTTAAGAAGGAAAGATCAATAATCTACACTAGGCTGCTAATATTTATCCTGGTAGTGGAACATTCAAAGGGACTGCAAACCCTATTATTATTTTCTCAAAAGGATAAAGGAACTGTGTGTTTAAAAATGTATAATAACAGATCCACAATCAACGAATCAACTTAGAAAAATTAATAAAGCAAATATGAGGAGGGAAGTCTATATAGGAATGTAATAAATAAAATTACTATAAAAATAGTCACTTTTCAAAGAAAGGAGGAAATTATGATGCAATGTTTTGGCGGATATAAAGCAAATTTGTTTCTGATTCAAATATTTATTTGAAAGGAAAATGCTTATATTAGGAATTTTTTCCCTTATAGGGCAGAACAGAGATCAGTATCTCATTACTAGTCCTACTTGCATACTAGTCAGTCAAAGTTTCCTCAACATAATATATTTTCATTAATATCAATTGCCTCCTCTCTTACCGCTCAGCATCCATTCTGTAATTTCCAAAGTATGCTGAGGCCACAGTAAACACAATGTTAAAGCTTTGTATGGATGTACATCTAAAGAGTATTTTTCTCTGTTGGAACCAGTAGCAAGCATTGTGTTTATATTGAACTCATCATCATCATCATTTATTGGGTTTGTATGCCGCCCACTCTCAAAGAGACTCAGGGCGGCTTACAGATAAAAAAGGAAGGGGGATACAAAAATTAAAAAACAACAATAAAATACCACAACATTCATAACTTAGGACGGGGCTGGATAAATCAACAGCCCCAGGCCTGCCGGAAGAGCCAGGTCTTGGTCACTTTGTGGAAGGCCAGAAGGGTAGTAAGGGTCCGGATCTCCATGGGAAGATCGTTCCATAGGGCCGGAGCAGCTACAGAGAAGGCCCTCCCCCGGGGAGTTGCCAGCTGACATTGACCGGCAGATGGAATCCGGAGGAGGCCTAGTCTGTGAGATCTTATGGGTCTCTGGGAGGTAAATGGCAGGAGGCGGTCTCTCAGGTAGCCAGGTCCTGTACCATGTAGGGCTTTAAAAGTAATGACTAGCACCTTGAAGCTGTCTGGAGACCAATGGGAAGCCAGTGCAGCTCGCGGAGGATAGGTGTAACGTGGGTGTACCTAGGTACGCCCATAATCGCTCGCACGGCTGCATTCTGGACTAACTGAAGTCTTCGAACACTCTTCAAGGGCAGCCCCATGTAGAGCTCATAATAACTCTTCAGTTATTAATGTCACAATAAATTTTATCATCTGAATCAGTGGTGGGTTTCCATTTTTTTTACTACTGGGTCGCTTTTGTGCATACATGTGCCTGCACGACACTTTTGTGTATGTGCAGAAGCATCTGGGCGGGTGGGCAGAGTCTCCCACTGCCGCTGCTACCGGTTCATCTGATCCGGGTCGAACTGGCAGAAATCCACTTCTGATCTGAATTATGTATCTTACAGAAAGCTTCATTTCTCATTGCATGAGACCTAATTTTCATTCCTCTAGTAAATAACTACAACATATAATTCTTTCTAATAAGTGAGGATGCTTTTGTATTTTATCAGATTGGAAAAATACTTGTATTTTATCAGATTGGAAAAATCTATTAAACATTTAACAGAATCATTACGTTTTTCTGCCCTGTATTTTGAAGTAAAATATTCTTGGAAGAAAGAACATATTGGGAGCTCTTCCAGAGGTGGGTAATTTCTCTTTACTCAATTTTTCCACCCAAACCTTATAAATCTAAAGGCATTACCCACAGACTGGCTCATGCACAGAAACAAACGTACAATGTTAAGGAAACATCAGGAAAAGTGCTGGTAAAATCCCAGCATGAAGATACTATACCTTGCAAGTATAATATTACTTAAGTATCTGTGGGGAGAAGGTTATATAGATTCGCAACTAGTGCACATTTAAATAAACTCTATGAAATCATTGGATTTGGGTACTTCCCCATTTAAATAATAGTGGAGAATGATTCATTCTATCTAGAGAAAAAGGTAAATAAATGTTAATATTCCCCCCTAATTACTTGCATAGGGATTATTCTTTATACTATTTATGTTGTTTGTATTTTTTTGTCATGGATTGCACCAGTGAGGTTAAAACCAATTTCATTGTATACATGATGTACAAGACAATAAAGGCTATACTATTACTATTACATGTTAGGATTTCTGTGATACTCTTCAAGTTATTACAGCAGTTTTACGAAAAGAGTTAAGAAACCTATACATAACTCCAATTATGACCTCCACCCCAATATCTATGTTAAACTTTATTAACACTGAAAGAATAAAGAAACTTTGCCTGAACTGCTAGGTATCACCTATATATCTCTGATTACAGGAAATGGTTCCAGTCAGTAGTTCCAGTAGTTGTGTTCTAACAACTCATTTACCTTGGTTAACCAGAATGTATTCAATCCAGTGTGCATGACACACTGAACTGTCAACTAATAATATGCTAGTCTTTTATCTGGTTGGCTAATTTGTGGCTCAGGGTATCCTGCAAACACACCCAATCTTTCAAACAAAAATCATACTTGAAAATTTCCATGCTATGTAAGTAATACTTGAAGCAAGGGTAGTTCCTTAAAATTATAAGCATGTGGCTGTTTAAAAAATAGAAACTCAAAACCAGTTAGTGCTTCTCAAACACCCTGATCCATCTGCACTAAACTTTCTTCTATTTGATAGTTCTGTTTATTTTATAACATAGTTGGCATTTGGCGATAGTTCCTCTGCCCATTTTATTCATCGTGAGCTTTCCCATAGCACATGTAACCCAGTCAGCCACAAAGCCAATCAAGTTTTATTAGTGTGCCTCGTGACACATAAATCACAATTTGGGAACACAGAATCCCCATCTACATTCTTCCAAAAGTACCTAGTATCCTATGAGTCATTATATCAAGAATGAGGTTTCAGTGCAGGCAGCTATAGGCATAGTTTCACCATTGCAGTTAATCAGGTGTAGAAGTTGCTCTCTGTGACAGACTTGGGCACTTAGTATTTTTTCTGAATACTAGGTGGGCTGAAAGAATCAAATAACTTAGGTTAGATGTTTCCATAACACAACCGACTGGGTGCAGTTGGTTAACCTGTGTGTGAGTAAGTATGCTTTGGGTTATATTTTAACTCTCTAGGGGCTGTGTGGATGGAAGAATTGAGTCCTTCACAATAATTCTCTCACTGACCTACCGGCAGTTAAACCTGTGGAAACAAAGCCAATAAATCATTTGGCCAAGATCTTTTTTTTTAAAGTAATCATTAAACATGGAATGATGATTTGATTTAATCTAAACCCAACTAGATACCCATTATGCCGCCAATAACTAAATCAACAATGCCAATTAAAAAATAGTTGGTGTTAGAATTGGCAAAGTTCCTACATACATTCGGCCATTTTTATTTTTTAAAATACTATTAAATTCAATCTATATGCCACCCAACTCATAACAACTTTGGGTGGGGTACTTCTGATGTACTTTCAATTATAGGGTTTCTTTTTTGCAAGCTTGCTAGACAAACAACATTTTCATAGAACCAGTGGAATTCTTATTACTTAGATTTAAAAAAATATATCTTCAGAACATTACTTTGCCTTATAGTTATTCTAAGCAGGATTTTCTGTGATCACACAGCAGCTATTGTGTAATGTTTTGTTGGTCACTGGTAGTCTCTTTATCTTCTAAAGCAGCCCTTTTCTGTAAATCTTGGCTCTGTCAGCACTAAGAAAGCTGTTTCTTGTCAGATTGCTTGGCTGATGCTTTCCTTGATGTGACCTCTCTCTTTGGGATGTGTCAGTGACATTCAGTTATATCACGCAGCACATAGCTTGTGCATAACTTGGAGGGATTATTACAGAACAGTAACATAGTGGAGATCTACGCAAACCTTAACTAATGAGTTAAAAGACAGAGAAGAATATGCCAAAACTTAATTGGGTTAGCTATTTTCCCTGTACTGGCCTCTTTGTTCTTGAACAGGGACTAAAAATTAGCTGTATTTAGACAGCTAAAATTTTCCCTCAACAGATGAGAACACATCTCTATTCATTTAGACATAAAGAAAGCATCTAGTATTATTCAAGGGGGAAAGGGTTAGAGATGAAGTGGTGAACAAGAGAGCCTAGTGGTCAGAAATGGATATCTTTGTAGGTTTTAATGCAGCCTAATCAAGGTGAGAAGTCATATCCTAATCACCATGGCCTAATCAAGTCAACTAAGTCATAACTGAAGCAAGTTAATAGCAGGGGCAGGTGGCAGACAATATTTATACCATTAGGCACTAAATGTTTGAGTCCCAAGTTTCAGCATATTACACTATTTGCTTGTACTGCTTTTCCTACCATCTTACCTGACAATATATTTGCGAAATAGATTGTGAAAAATCTTTCTGGATTGTCTTCTTCAATAGAAACTCTCAATGTAAAAGTTCATCTGAGCAGGTAAGAGATAGTAAAGAATACTGATAAATGGGAGTGGTTGCTGACTTCCAAAGCATAAATAATTTATTTTGCATCTCTTTTGGAAAAAATCTTTTTAAGCCTACCATCATACTAAAGGTCATTAAGAATTCCTCAATCCTACTTTTGATTCCTGTCAATCTTTTTGAGATAGTCCAGACAGTACTAAGACCACCTTTATTGTAAGGTTACAGGAACAGAATCTTGCAAACCTGAAAGCACTTTCTTATCTCCCACTCCTTTTCCTTCACCCTTAGTTGGTCAGATTCTTGTAGAGCTCTAAAGCTTGCAGTAAATCTCTATGCTCATTTTGAACTACCTGAATATCCTGATTTTCCTGGTTCTTGACATTTCAGTCATAAGAATTTCATAGTTTTTTTTAAAGGATCATGCAGGTGAGGAGGATGGAAAGGTATAGTACTAATTACAGTTTCTCAGTGATATATCAGACCAGATATTAACCATATTATTAAAATAATTTTAGATGGCTATGAAGGGGTTTGTCTGATCAATAATATCTTTTGGAATATAGAATGATATGTAGTGAATAGTCAGAAGGTTGCATGATGTGCCATATACATACCACTAAATGGACCTTATAACTTCCCTGGAAAGCAGTCTACAAATGAAGTGGAGGATATGGAAAAAGGGTAACATGGATAATGTCATCCTATGTTCATTTAGCTTGCAAGAAAGACTGGTAAAAAAAGTGAATGGAGAAAGCAAATTTGCAGAGGCAATTTTAAAAAGAAGAAAAATTAGCTGCACAATTATATTTTAGAAAGAATTATCTCTGTAAGAAATGACAAACATGACAATGATTACTAGCAAATTGTCTCCTCTGCAGCTTTGCTAAAGGGAAAAAAAGATATCTCAAGTGGCCATCAAGAAACATTCTGGGTAGCAAAAGCAGGTTTCTCACAGATGCTTCATTACACAAACCAAGTAACTTCAGTGTTAGCACTGATGATGCTACCTAGTTTGATTAATGAAATATCTCCAAGAAAACAAGCAAGGTCAGAGAGCGCCAAGGACCCCTCAATTTCAACCCTGAGTTACAAATATTCTCATTTATTGGTACAGGCTTCTCAATAATGCTTTTCCTACCTTTTAACTCTGGTTTGGTGTCCAGAGTAATTTATATTTTTATTGACATTCACTGTGTCCTATGGCCCACATCAGCATCACAAAATCTCAGTTTTCTTCCCAAACATGAGGGATTTTGTATCACTAGGACTGGAAATACAGAGAGATACTGAAACACTATACCCTGCTATCACTGCAAATATCAGAGGAATTACACATTTACCAACACCAAAACATGCCATCTCTAGTTTAAAGAGCAAAACCATGACTTCCACAAGGTAACCATTCCAAAGCATTAACTTTCCCTCTCCCAAAAGATGTTGTGATTAAATTGCCATATATTTGTCCATCATCCTGATTCCCAGTCATTAGCCAGAATATTTATGAAAACTCTTAGAGATAGTTGGATTTTAAAGTCTAACAATGTAATTTGAAATCATGCTGCAGTCTAAGTAATGTCCTGCAGTTTCTATTTCATAAAATCAAATCTGCTTGTAAGACTATCAAACTCTGGAAGATTAAAAACTAAGTACCTAGGAACCTAGTGTTATCTCAGTGAAACATATTAACATAGTAAGCAGGAAGGCATTTTTGCTATTCGCAAATGTCTATTATAGGCAGTCCACAATTTATGATCACAATTGGGACCAGAATTTCTGTTACTAAGCAAGGTGGTGGTTAAGTGAGTTGCACCCAATTTTATGTTCCTTTGCTATGGTTGTTAAGTGAATCACATGGTTTTTAAGTTAATCTGATTTCATCCTGTTAAATTGCTTGCCAGAAGCTGACTGGGAAGGATCACCCTGGGACACTGCAGTCATTGTAAATACATGCCAGTTGCCAATTGCCCAAATTTTGATCATGTTACCACCGGGATGCTGCAATGGCCATTAGTGCAAGAACTGGTTGTGACTTTTTTTCAGTGCTGTTGTAATGTTGAACGATTGCTAAATGAATGACTGTATGTTGAGAACAACCTGTACAGTATAGACCAGTGATAGCTTGTTGTGTGCCGAAAGTCTGCCAGTACACATTCATAATGCAATGCGTGCGCCCCTGTGCTCCCTGCCCCCCACATGCATGTGCCACCCCATGTGCGCCACATGCTTGCATGTACATCTCCAGGCTCCCCCTGCTGTCTTGCACATGCACGTGCATCCCGCATGCACCCCCGCGCATGTACGGCAGAGACCCAAAAACCAGCTGGTGGGTGGGAGGTGCCCGCCAAGCTCAGTGCAGCTGAGCTGGGGTGACGGCTCAAGTGCCCACAGAGAGGGCTCTGGTGCCACCTGTGGGATGCATGCCATAGGTTCGTCATCACGGTTATAGACTATGTCACCTATGGCCATTTGAAACATTAGTGTAATTATATCATTTCTGTGTAAAATCCATTGTAGTGACATCTTTTAAATAGAAGTTCTACTTGTATTTAAAATCCTTATTTCTACAGTTTACACCCTCCCAATCCTGAACCCACCCTCCCCTCCCCTGCTAACCCCACACCAGTTAGCTCTAGTCTTAAAAGTATGCAGTCATTGCTCGAAAGAAGCATTAAAAAGGATAAAGTTTAGGATTTAGGGTAAATTCTTATTCAAGGCCATTTTCTTCACCTATCTATCTCCTTTGAAGTAGGAGCAACTGGACTAACAACATGCAATACACAGATACTGAAACACGGAAATCTGCCTCCGTTTTAACTATTGTTTCTATGCTGTGAGAAGAAGGTTGAGTGAGAATAAGACTGTCACATGTGGGACGTACTTGTGTTCTACATGGCCAGAGGTTTTTCAATTCTTGTTGCTAAGCTATATAGGAAAATAATATAGAAGAAAATGCCTGATTGATAACAGGCCAATTAGCTGAAGCAGCCATAATTCCTGCTGCTTTCAGTTATAATTACCATTGGAATCTTGTTTATGATGGCTGTCCTTGGCATCATGAATACAGTTCTTTGCCTGGCAGAGATTCTGATACCCTTTTGTGCAAATTTTTAACCTAGCTCACCAGTTCTAAATCTTAGCAACTTCAACTGTGTGTTGTTTTAAAGACGTGGTATGTTTCACCTACAGCAGTTCCCAGAGGCAAATTAGGCAAGATTCCTTTCTCAAGAAGAATTTGTCCCCGTGATTAAACTTCAACAGAAACCACCCAAATTGTTTTATCACTGCTCATATTATCAAGGAAGCTGTCAGTCGTTCATCTCTCCCTTGTTAGAAATATCCCAGGATGATCAGTTTTAAATTGCTTTCCTCTTATCAAATAGCACACCTAATGATCCTATTTTTACTATTTGCATTTTTACATGCTTTCGAACTGCTAGGTTGGCAGAAGCTGGGACAAGTAACAGGAGCTCACTCCATTACGTGGCACTAGGGATTCGAACCACCAAACTGCTGACCTTTCTGATTGACAAGCTCAGCATCTTAGCCACTGAGCCACCACGTCCCTGAATTAGGTCTGGGGTATTGAAGAATTAACATGTCGAGAGTGAGTTGTATTAGTGCACATTTTCAAAGGCAGTGCAGTTTTATGAAGACAACATGGTGTCTGAAGGCTCAGGAATTCTTACAGAAGAAATGTTTGCTGGAAAATCTTGATCCGAAAAGTAGACAGCAAAAAAGAAAAGGTTGCTGCAGGGAGCTGGAGAGAAGGAATGGTTGCTGATTAGCTTGCTGAGATGCTGGGGAGCCAGGTAGAGCTGGGGAGAGAAGGCTGCTGAATAAATACTTGCCGGTGTTTGCTGGGCTTCATGGATGCTAAGGTTTGGCACTGTGCTGCTGGGGTGGGCTGGCAAGCCAGGGGTAGGAAGCTTCACCAGAGTTGGCCACAGGTCTGGCCAGAAGACAGCAAAAACAATGAAATGTTTCAGCTGAATAAAAAAGCAAAAAGTTGGTGCATGGATCTGGGAGTGAAGGTTGCTGTGCAAATGATACTGGCTGGTATTTCCTGGGTTCCCAAGCCTTCCTAGGGAGTAGCAAGCAGCATAGTGGCACAGTGGTTAGAAGGCAGTATTGCAGGCTATCTCTGCCCACTGCCAGGAGTTCAATTCTCAAAGTTGACTCAGCCTTTCATCCTTCTGAGATCGGTAAAAGGAGGACCCAGATTGTTGGGGGCAATATGCTGACTCTGTAAACAACTTAAAGAGAGCTGTAAAGCACTGTGAAGTGGTATATAAGTCTAAGTGCAATTGCTAGTGGCATTGCTAGCCCCATGGGGTCCTGCAATGGCTATGACTTTGGGCATGGGCTGTAAGTCCATTTGTTTCAGCACTATCGTAACTTCAAATGCTTGCTGAGCAAATGGTCAGAAATTGAGAATTATTTATACGCAATGTAATTTTGTGGTCCTACCCTTTTTCTTGTTCTGATGATTGATTGAATAAATCTGTCTATCCAACTGTCTGGACTTTAACCTCCAGCATTGCTAAACAATGGCTTTCTTGACTAGGGAATTCTTAAATTTCAAGTCTATATATCTGAAAGTAGACAGGTTTGAGAAACAATTATTTAGCTTGTGAATGTTCTTGTTCTCTTTATTATTTTGTTTTATGGAATAATGCTTTCCTGCTGTTTAATTCCATTTTTGCAGTGCATTTATAAAACAACTTTGGTTTCTGCTTTAACAGACTTCTGGGTTGAAAACTATTCTATATATTTTACACAATAGAGTGAAAATAGAAAAATCCTTGAATGACATTTCATGTCCCTAAGGAGGTCTCCCCTAGAATTGCTCTTTTTCTTCTTCTTTGCAGTCATTTATAAAACTACTGCATGCTTCAGTACTGTAAAAAGTTCTCTCATGTTTTAGATCTGGGAAATTATATGTGTTTGTTGTGTGTATCTTCATATACACACACAAACAATTAAGAAGCCTAATGTAGTCATAAATTGACAAACTCTAGGCAGTATGGACATAGATCTATTGCCAACAGAGAATGTAATCACACTTTTACAGCTGGAATTCATATATGTATTTACTTAATAATATTTAGTGAAAGTTTGTGGTGAATTTTATTTCCCATTTGGGAACATAACATCACAATAGCTAAAAGTAAAGATTAGAACAAATGTGATTTGCATTATACACAATTATGTGACCATGTACATCTTTCTAAAGATCTAGACACTGCAAACTGAACTATGTTTTCAGATAGTGTAAGAAGTTACAGCCCTCTTCTAGAAAAATGAAACATCCTAAGAAATATTGAAAAGTCAGAATATTATATTTCCCAGGACGTGAAAAGGGAGAAACATGTTTTAAACGAAGTAGCTCCTGCAGCTTCCTGCCCCCACCCACTTTGTCAATGGGCCATTAAGATGCCCAAGCCAGTTTATACATAATAAAGAGTTCTCCCCTTCAGCTCCAAGGTGATGGGATCAAGGCATGATAGTATTTGCCCTTTACCCAACTCACCACATGACATCTGAGAACTCAACCAAACCTGGACTCAGCCTAGAGAGTTGCCCCTGCATGGCCTCATGGGAGTCTGATAACCAATCAGAATACATTTCTTACACGGGAACAGAAACAGAGAGGTGGGGCCGAACAGAATATTAAAAACCCAGCAAGCCCCTCCTCTCACTCTCTTCTTCTTCACCCAACACATGGAAGCATGTGAGCACCTTTTTCCTCAGGACCTCAAGCCATGTGATCCTGTCCACCATTAAACCATCTTTCTAAGCAGCCTCCATCTTTCCAGTGTCTTTTTCCCCACTTGGAACTGAACCCAGAAGGACATTTCTTCCAACAATAGTTTGGGATAAACAAAACCAAGCTCAAAATTAATCACAAACTACAGACCCAAGACAAATATCTCACTTAGGAACTTCCAATAGATAGCCAAAATTCAATGCTGCCCATCTACAAGGTAACTGCCTTCAACCATCCTGCTCAAAGAACTTTCTCTGCATTATTCTTCCTGTTTTGATAATTTCCCCAGGATAATTCAAATCAGCCTTATCAACTCATAAGCTGCCAGTTCTGAAAAAGCTGCACTAGTTGCCACTTGTTTTCTGTAAACAGTCTAAGAAGTTAAACTTCAAAGTTCTAAATATTTTAGATGTCCTAATAAAGAAACATGTTCTTATCCTTTGTGAACTCCCTCTCCCCAACACACGTCTGGTTGCAATATTATCAATATCCATGCAAATCCAAAAAATAACTGCATGATTATTGGTTATCCTTTTTGTGAAAGACTATGTATGTATGTATGTATGTATGTATGTATGTACGTACTATATATATGTATGTATATATGTATTTAGTTAGTTAGTTGTTTTGTTGCCCATCTTGTCATGAGGTGACACATTAGTTATGATTTAATATACTATATATTGGTTCTATAACAATGCAAGCTTACAAGCCTACTACAATTTCCAGGCTCCAAGTATTTGTTTTGGTTTTTAAAAGAATGTGGATGCAGACATAGAACTATTTCATACACTTTGTCCTATTACAGTCCCTTACCTGGAAATTACATTCTACATCAACATAGGTTCCTTTGCTAGTTTATCAGAAGCTGGTGGAAGATAATCATCCTCTTGAATATTCACTAATGGTCTGATACTTTTAAGACTGTATTTTAAAACATTGTGCATCAACATCCTGATCCTGAACAAATATACTCTACTTCCAGCAAAATCTCCCCACATGTTGCTCTAATGTAATGGGTTTATTATTATTATTATTATTATGTGCTGGCAAGGCCATCCATGTCCTGCTGTCATAAAATTAATTTGGATCAGGAAACCCACATATAAATTGCTCTATGGAATGAGATCCAAAATCCATCTAATTGAGCATTCTGTGTGCAGGCCAGCCAGCCAGATAGTCTAGAACAGTGCTGTGTCACGTATGAGCTCCTGTTGATGGTGGATTCCAGCTTCCTTCAACACTGCTATGGCTGATGGAAGCTGGAGTCCAATACCAGCTGGAGAACTATAGATTTCCTGTTTCTCTTCCAAAAGCTGACACAGCAGCATTACAATAATTTGTCACAGTTTATTCTTGCAGGGAATCTGGAATCCTTGTTTCCAAAGAAAGTGCTTTTATTTATGTTTAAATATTTGTTTTAATAGCTTAATGTGCATTTTGGTACCTCTGTCCCTTGCTGTGTGCTCTATAAATCTTGTCAGAAGGAAAGAATTCTCCAGGATTCATCTGGGTGCACAGGAGGACAACAAAGGGAAGTTTTCACTGTGTGAAAAAAAGTCTGCTCATATAATCTTGGACATGGCCCAAATTAGTTCACAGTGTAATTATAAACCACAAAACCACAACAGTAAAATATCTAAACATGTTATACCATATTTACTTGATGGGAAGCTGAGGTTCCGTCCCTAAATAATTAACTGTGAATGGAATGGATGAGTTGTCTTAACATTTGCTGAGAAGAATAGAAGGCATTGTTGAAAGCACAAAGAAAGGAGCAGGAGGTCAAATGACTGCAGATTTCATTGCTAAAAAGTTGTAACTTGTAGCTTTTTTTTCTTAACACCTAAAGCTGCTGCTTCTTTATTTTATTTCCTTCCATGTTCAATTGTCTTTTTTTAATTCAACTCCACTCTGCTCAACTGAATTTAACTCAATTCAACTCAACTCAATCGCTTCCTGTTTTGTATCTTTCACTTTCTTCCTAATACAGTCAGTCCTTCTCCTCACTGCTTCTCTGACATGCTTTCTCTTTGTTCTTTCTGCTGGAAGAAGGGAAGAAATTGTGTATCTGAAAATGAAAATGCTTTGGTAGAGAAAAGAGAAAATTGTGGTACAATATCTGCAGAAAGATAATCAAATAATTTTATTACCTCCCTATATAACACACAGACACACATACACAGACACACATGGAGGGAAGGAGGGAGGGAGGGAGGGAGGGAGGGAGGGAGAGAGAGAGAGAGAGAGAGAGAGAGAGAGAGAGAGAGAGAGAGAAGTATTTCATTTTATGTTTCTGGAAGAGACCTCTAGAATTGGTTCTAGGTGGCAATGGAAATTTGGGATGGAGGGAGCTGCACTTTGCATAGAGCTTTATTTATTATATTTTTATCCCGTTACTTCATAATAACTCAATATACCTAATTTTTAATGCTTCTTCCTCCTCCTCCAACAACAATCCTGTGAGATGGGTTGGGCTGAGAAAGAGTTACTAGCCCAAAGTCATCCAGCTGGTTTTCATGTCTAAAATGGAACTAGAACTCATAGTCTCCTGGTTTCTAGGCCATCACCTTAAACAGTACACCAAACTGGCTCACTTTTCCTTCCTTCCTTCCTTCCTTCCTTCCTTCCTTCCTTCCTTCCTTCCTTCCTTCCTTCCTTCCTTCCTTTCTTCCTTTGTTTCTTTCGCTCATGCTCATAACTTTTCTTATTTCTAACCCTTTTTTTTGCTGAGGAGAATTATCTTAAGTTCGGTGTACTTAACCTTTTCAGTAGGTGTAGTAATATCAGCAGTAAAACAGGCTCAGCGGAAAAATTGTAAAAATATAAAAGTGAGGAGCAAAGCAAAGATGTTTAAAGTGAATGTTATCACATTCATAGCTAATAGGCCAAGGATCACCATTTCTATAGATATGATATTTTGGTGGTTGTTCAGTCAAACGGTACAGAATCTGATGGCAGCAGACAAACCATAAATAAGAAATTAGAATAACATACCTTGGAAATACTTTAGGTTTCCAAGTTTGAAATACTTTTCAACATGCATTTATGCATAAACAAACAAAGGGTTTCTCTTGAAAATATAATAGTCTTCCACAGCTAGTTCTCTACTATGGCTTCATGAGATGCTGAATATCACAACATTAAGGAATTAATTTTTTAAAAGATCATATTTCCTGAATAAAACCACTGAGAGCTAACAATAATGTCTTCTTTCTGAGCAGTAATGAATATCTGAGTCTTAATCATATATAATATTATATAATATATAATATTAATACAAAAATCATACCAACTCCTGTGGCTAGTGGTAAAACCTTTACACTGTTTGTTTCATGCTAAAAAGGATTATAATTGCAATGAATGTATGATTCTGATACATTACAGATTTCAACTGAATAAGATTATTCCTATTTCAACTGAATAAGACTATTCCTTCTTTTGTCATGTTAGGAATGCCAGTAAAATGGTAGTTAAGCTGCGCTGGCTACCTGTCGATCTCTGGATGCGCTTCAAGGTGCTATTAGTCACCCATAAAGCCCTGCATGGTAGTGGATCTGGGTACTTGAGAGACCGCCTTCTGCCAATTACCTCCCTACGACCAATTCGATCTCATAGATTGGGCCTCCTCCGTATTCCATCGGCCAGCCAGTGCCGGCTGGCAACTACAAGGAGGAGGGCCTTCTCAGTAGTAGCCCCGACCCTTTGGAACGAGCTCCCCGTGGAGATTCATACCCTCACCACCGTCCAGGCCTTCCGCACAGCCCTTAAGAACTGGCTAGCCCGTCAGGCCTGGGGACAAGGATAGTTGCCCCTCCCGAATGATGAATGTATGTTGCTTATTACTTTTATTATATGTGTTTATGTCATTGTTTGTATTTCCCCTCCCTGATTTTATGTGAGCCGCCCTGAGTCCCCTCAGGGAAAAGGGCGGCCTACAAATGTTAATAAACATTACAAACAAACAAACATTACGTTAAATACTTTGTTCTTGGCTGCTTCAAGGGCCTATGAAGCGGTATACAAGTCTACTGCTATTGCTATTGCTTCAATTTTAATAACTTTTACTGTTATTATTTTGCACTGGGTCTTGTTTTATTATACTCCTTTTATATCTTAACCCTACAACTGTAAGCTTCCATGTCCTGAGCAATAAATACATTCTAGGAATACAAACACATAATTATGCATTTACTGTAATAGATACAACTTTGGCCCTGTCTCTGATCTGTTAAATAGAGATTTTAATTGTACTTAAGCTTAACGTTTCTAACAACATACTTCAGAACAATGTATTTCTGTGTTTTTTAGAATATTAGGGCATCTCATAAAAATAACACAACTAATGACTGTCTATAAAATCTATATATCCCAATAGGATATATAAGGACTAGAAGACCTTCATGGTCCCTTCCAATTCTGTTCTATTATTCTTTGCAATGTATTACTAAGTTCTATTTATGATTCTCCAGGTTTCTTCCTGTCCATCTCCAGAAAGATGGAACATCAAAACTTTGATGGTGAAATAAATGACCTATCTTGCTATAGCCCAGTGGTTCTCAACCTGTGGGTTGGGACCCATTGGGGGTCGAATGATCCTTTCACATGGGCCACCTAAGACCATTGGAAAACACATATTTTCGATGGTCTTAGGAACCTAGACACCAATTTTATGGTTGGGGGCTACCACAACATGAGGAACTGTATTAAAGGGTCGTGGCATTAGGAAGGTTGAGAACCACTGCTATACCACTTTTCTGACATACTTACAGCAAATAAGCCTCTATGTTTGCTAATTAATTATTATGGGCTAAAACCTCAGATGATGCTCATCACAATTTAGTTGTATTTGGCACAGACAAAGAATTTTGTACATTTTTTTCTGTCCTGTCCAAAAATCACAAAGCACATTTTTTTAATGTTAAAAAGTAACTATAGTTTGCAACGCTATGCCACATTTGTACAATTTGTTCCATTTATGCTATTCCAAAGTAAGCCTTATAGAGCATTATAATGCTAACCTGTACTCTAGGCCTGTATACTGTGGCTATTGGGAGAACATTGGTCTTTTGTAAAGACTCTGCCGTTTCCTGTTTATGGAACAGTGATGGGGTAGGTTGAAGTAGAATTAGTTTCCTCATGAAAGCATTGACTGCCACATCCATTTCATTTCCAGTTCTTTCTTATTCCTTTCTCCTTTTAAGAATAAAGGGAACATATTTTTTTTCCTAAGCACCTCTAAATTAAATTTCCAAGTACATGGTATATTTAAAGGGAAGACATTATGTTTTGTTAATAAACTTTTCTTGTATGACCTATGACTTCTGACATGTTACATATAAAACATATAATTTGAAAAGCTCTCCACTCACCCGGCCCATCTTTTATAAAGGAAGATGACAGAAAATATTTTCTTTCTTTCTTTCTTTCTTTCTTTCTTTCTTTCTTTCTTTCTTTCTTTCTTTCTTTCTTTCTCTCTCTCTCTTTCTTTCAACCAATAAAAATCACAAGACAAAACATTAAAATAATAGTACTAACATTCTATTGACTTAAAATCAATTAAAAACAAACAAACATGGAATGATGCACATGGAGAGGTATTAACTCAGTCCATTAACCATCTCTGGTATAAACATGCCTTCAGGTCCTCAGGCCATTTGGAAGGCTAAAAGGATGGATGCAGAACCCATAATATTCCAAAGGGCAGGAGCAGGTGTGGATTCTGGCTTCTTCTACTGCCTGTTTGCTCAGGGACGCACTTTGTGAGCTTGATGCGCGCTATGTGTGCATGTGCAGTAGGCAAAAAAATGTTCTGCGTATGCGCAGAAGCAAAAAACAAGATGGTGTTGCCACCAATAGAGCCGGTTCATGGGTGTGGCAGGCTGAGTTACTATCTACTTGGCCGAACCGGTCAAAACCGATAGGATCCTACCTCTGGGCAGGAGCCACTGTAATCCATTATAAAGTAAAAGTATTGCAAACAATGTAATCTGATATTGGAAGAATATATGCTATTTTTTTTTAAAAAAATATTTTTTTTACACATGTCAACTTTAACACCATATTTCCACTCTTCAGTATCACTATCATTCATATTTACATCATGGCTATTTCAACTTTCTTTATACATCATTATTCTATGTACTCTATGCTTATTCATATATGTACATTAACACATAAATATTTACAAATATATACAATATCTTTCCTTTTTAATATACCTCTCCAGTAATCTTTAAGAATGCTCTTTAGTTACTTACTTTAATGTATGCTATTTTTAATTATCTGGTAAGGCCTGACATGAAAGAACACAGGGCTGCATGTCTAATACAATGCTAAAAAAATAAATTTATCTAAGCTATTTGTCCATGAATTTCAGAGATCCCAACATGTTTAAAGATGATGCTTATTCAAAAGAGGAAACTATGAACAGGAGATATAGTAAATATGGGATTTAAAAGACAATCACAGCCAAATCATAAAAGTTAAGAAAAGCCAAGGTAATTAAATACGTTGTTATTTAAAACATCATGTATACAGAAGCATGGTCTGTAGTAACACAGAGTGTGGAATCTTTTGCCAGACAACTAGCTGGATTCATTCATCTTTTCCCTGCTTTTTATTTTCCTTTCACAAATCATATTCAAACTTTTGTGGCTATGAAGTATGTTTGGTGTCCCCCCCCCCCCAGGACGAAAAAAACCTCTGAATGTTTACAAATCTCATGAGCACAATAGTATCTGTATTTAATTTAAAAAGCAGGGCTATAGTTATTAAAGAATATAGTGATTGAAAACTATATTCTTTAACATAATTTTTGGAAGGGACCTTGGAGGTCTTCTAGTTGTACCCCCTGCTCTGCAGGAAACCCTACACCATTTCAGACAAATGGTTGCCCAATCTCTTCTTAAAAACTTCCAGTACTGGAGCAGTCACAACTTCTACATGTCAGAAGTTTCTCCTTAGTTCTAGGTTGCGTCTATCCTGGATTAAGTTCTATCCATTGCTTCTTGTACTGCCTTCAGTGCTTTGGATAATAGGTTGACCCATTCTTCTTTGTGGCATCCCCTTGGATATTGGAACACTGCTATCATGTCACCCCTGGTCCTCCTTTGCATTACAGTAGACATACCAAATTCCAACAATTGTTCTTCATATGTTTTAATCTCCAGTCCCCTAATCATCTTTGTTGCTCTTCTCTGTGCTCTTTTTAGAGTCTCAACATCTTTTTTACATTGTGGTGACCTGGATGCAGTATTCCAAGTATGGTCTTACCAAGCCATTATAAGCGTTCAAAATAGTGTGAATTTCTAAATTGGTTTAACCTACAGATGATCTATGGACATTATCCCTGTAGAAAATATATAAATCATCACAGACTCATTGTTCCTTAAACTGGATATTTAATGGGTAGCAGGGAGAAAGGGAATCATGGTTATTTTGTGCTCTAGTGATTCATAGTGCTGTCATCTCTCAATCATATTTTCAAAATCAAATGTTCAGCAAACACTGACTCAGTATTATGATTTTGGCAGATCCAAAACATTTGATTTATCTGTAAACAATTTTCTCTTAAGTTCTCAAATTAACATGGTAAGGAAATATTGGTGCCTATCAGCCATTTGTATGCTATTACCTGGCATACAATACAGCTGCTTTGGACTGTATTGGGTTAACATCCATATTATAAAACAAGAAGCACAACTGTTGCTTTTGCTACTGTAGTCATGGTTGATGTCAAATTATCTACTTTGTCTTCAGTGTAGAAACAGTTTCCATATGCACACAAAATCCCTACACAAATCCCCAAAGTAAAAAGCCTCAAATGATTTTAATTTCCAGATAATAGAACATAGAACATTAACTACTAAATACTAAACACTAAGCTGGCAAGTCCTACATCCTGATGACTGTGAAAGTGGTAGATTTGAAAGATTTACCGGTAAGTGTTTCTAGCACCATAGATATCAACTGAACTTGGCAAAGAATTGCTTTTTTGTCGTGCTTTAATTTTTTTGTTTTGTTTGATACAAAAATAAAGACATGAATTAAACTATATATTACAGAAAGTGAGGAAGGAACAGGAATTTAAATAATTATTTGTTTTCAGTGCTGTCTTTTATAGAGGGTAATATTTCTAAAAAGGTTGATGCAGAACCCTTCCTTTTAAAAGATAGATAATAAAGAGCATATCCACTGGAGAACTGCTGAAACCATCTGAAACTGATTGTAAGGGTCCTAGAGGGGAAGATGTTATAAGGAATAATGAATAGAAAATAATCTTTGGATAAAATCAGCCCTGACTTGGAAGTTTTATTCTGCAATAGTGCTGGGGGTTTCAAAGGAGGTGAAGTGGGGTTCGAAATCACCCTGAAATTTGAGTGTCAGACTGGAGAAATATTAACTACATTGTGTTGAAAAGCTAAATATTAGCTTCTTTGTAGAACTGTTTATTTATACTCAATTTGATTATAACCTGTCCTCTTTTCAGTCTGTTTTGTATAAATTAAAGTTGTTCAGAAAAAAAAGCATGGGTATTTGTTAAATATTTGCTTAGATTTGGTGCTCTGCCAAAGCCAAAAATTCAGTGATTCATAGAAATCAATATATATCAATACACAATGAAACACCTACAGTAAAAGTATAAAAACAATCACACAATAAAAGGTCATTCTGATTGGGCCAGTTCATCTCCCCAACAGACATTTCACAAAAACTGGAGGATCCCTCTGAATGTTTGTGGGAAGCTGTTCTAAATTATAAGCACATCCAGCAAAATAGAATGAGGTAAAAATAGCTTGTTTATATGATTGTGTCATTTCTTAAACAAAAATCAAATAATAATATAACATCAATCATACCCTTTTTCATTTAATATACTGTACTTGAGAGACATTGATAACAAGCCTTGAAGAGGTAATCACAACTATTCATACTCAAAATATTCATTGCACAGATTTGTCTATCCTGGTCTTTAAAAAATAATAATGTGCTATGCCTACGTAAGTCGGTGTATTTTACAAAATAAAATGGAGGGTTTGTATTGTGTGTTATAATTGCTGGTTTGTATCAGTTGGGAGTTTTGAATTCTACCTTTCAAAATACTTTTCCGAGGAGCTTTTTAGGTAAAATGAGAAAATAATCAAGCCTCAAATGAAACACAATCAAAAGTTAAGAAGTCATCAGCTATTCCGTGTAGTTAACCTACAATGTCTTTCAACCTTCCCTGCCTTTTACTCCTGAGAGTGATGGGAGACGATCTACACATCTTCTAACACATTTGTTATTCTACATCTAATGGTAGAATTAGTAATGGTAGAATTAGGCAAAG
Organism: Thamnophis sirtalis; assembly: GCF_051295495.1. Classification (NCBI taxonomy): domain Eukaryota; kingdom Metazoa; phylum Chordata; class Lepidosauria; order Squamata; family Natricidae; genus Thamnophis; species Thamnophis sirtalis. Next base: position 97,278,111 of record NW_028261386.1, on the reverse strand, counting down.
GAAGATACCTTTCTCAGGTGGTACTATGAATAATTAAACTTAAGGCCAATATTTTATTTGTTAATGATTTTATCTGCTGTGTTTCTATGATTGATGACTTTAATGTTTTTTAATGCTTCAATATTTTTATATTATAAGCCACTCAGAGCTGTTACATACAAGATGGGTGGCAAATAAATTTCATAAATAAAATAAATAAATAGGTATCGGTTTGAAAAAAAATTACAAGAGTAAAAGTAGATCTTATGAAGATCACATAAAAGCAGAAGAAAATCCTTTCTATTTATTATTGCCAGGACTTTATAAAGGCATGGGAAGCACCAGATGTAAAGTTATAATGAATAAGGTAAGATTCTGGTTAAACAGTGAATGTAGAAATCAATGAATTACTGCGGGGAGTTTGTTTAGATAACTTGAGCTGTAATGCAATATTTTACCTTCCCACAAATAATTATGTACTTATTAACTGAGGTGATCTGCTTAAGTGAATAATCCAAAAATCTGATTGTGTATATCTCTGAAAAGAAAAGGAGCTAAGAATGTACTGCTCAAAGCAAACAATCACAGCTGCTTCATAGGGACCTTAAAAAGAAACCTGGTACTTAACATTAAACTAAACCATTTCGATAAGGATCTTGGCCAATGGCAATTTAAGCCGTTAAAAATTCATCGCTCTACTACTTCTGTCAGAGTCCAGTGATGGAAAGAGCCTTGTAAAGTCTTAATCTCCCTTTCTTCATGGGAGGACAATATAGTTCTATAGAAATGAAGGTTAAGGAGCTGATCTCCCCACAGTAGGGATCCAAAAAAGCAATCAAGCTCTACTAGCAGGGAGTAGATTCCATCACAACTCGGTGGGGAACGTCTTTTCTCTTCCTCTGCAGGTACCTTCAAAAGAGAAGATTCTTGGGACTCGTGGCTTAATTTCTCCGGTTACCAATGCTAATCACACATGTCTAATTACTGTCTTTCTTTCTTTTTCCCAGACTGTCATTCTTCTGTCTTTTAGCTCTTTCCATTCAAAAGACAATGTAAATACAAAGGCTGTGGAAGCTGGCTAGACATCTGATGGACCTTTGAATCTCCTGGATGTACTTTCCCTCTCCTTTTCTCCACCTCTCTCTCACCCCACATTTTTCAAATATTCATTTGGCATACTTTCCCAGGGACCACTATATGATTGGGACATTCTCTTCCTCTTCATTTCACTTAATTGATTGAATATCTTAGCAACTGGTTGGAGTTGGGAATCACGTTCTTCACAACTCAAGTATGACAAAGATTTGGTAAATGCATTCCCATCTTTACTTTTGAATTGGTCACATGCAATTTCCCCCACACATTTACTCCCTCAAGGTTCAACAGAGGGGCATCTTGAGAGACACAGTAGTAATAGAATGTTTATATTTTATTTTCTGTTTTTGGGATTTCAGCATTCAATAAAGTATGTGTAAACATGGACATAGCATGTTTTTATGACATGGAGTTCTGTGGGATTTAAGCAACATAATTAAATTGGGGCTGCTGTTGCTGTTTAATGTATATTCCACCTTTCTAGCCAAAGGGTATGGTGCTTATGTGGAATTGGAATTAGATGAATTTTAAAACTAGAGCTAAAAGACAGATGGATGACAGTCTGGGGAAAACAAAGTGAAATGGAGAATAAGGTAGAAATCTGTAGATTTATCATTATTTACAAGTTGTCTCAGAACAAAGCCTTTATTTTAATGTTTAGAGAAAGCATAAGCAAATATTCTTACACTCACTCAACCTTCCAAATGTTGAAAAATCTGGAGATCAGAACAACTGCAGCAGAATCAATATGTACAGTCCTGCAAGAATTAGCTCCAATGATCCAAACTAAACCAAGGATACAAATTAAAGTATTTGATTAGTCTCAAAATACCAGATAGATATCAAACAGCAGAAATCTTATAAAAATATATCCAGGTTGTAATTATATCACATTTTGCATCTCTAGTCCTCCAAGAAAAAGAGGAGCGGAGAAAGAATGGTTGAAAGATGCAGTTTTTCTCTATTATCAACATGATTGCTTAGGCATCATGTTCAGCTCAGAACACATTTCCTAAACAGTGATTGGTTGCCTATCAATCCCTATTATTTCATACTTGGTTATTAAGGAAATGGTAGTGATGTTTAAAAATCATATCAACGTTTGTCTAGTACAGGGATCATAGAATATCTGTACTTCCTTCAGAAAAGGCTTGGAGACTCCGTGCTCCTCAGTTATTGATTTTTGACCTTGTTAATGTGATTCTATGTTGCCTGACCCAGCAATAAAAAGTTTTGACTTTGTTAGTGGTTTGGGAATGATGTCCTTTTTTCATGGAATAGATGAATACAATTATTGGTTTAGAAACAAAAGAAATTGTACGTCAACACTAGAAATAACTTTTCATTCTTCATAAATATTGCTGGGGCAATATTTATAAATAGTGAAAGGACAATGATTTTAGAAGGGGGCAGTGTTAAATAACACTAAATAATATTAAACTTGTAGTTTTGGGATTTATTATTTAGAAATAAAACACAATTGGAGACCCAACATAATTATATGACCTACTGCAGTGGTGGGTTGCAGGTGGTATGCCCCGGATACCATTCCGGTATGGTGCTCCGGAGGGCCAACCCACCCGACCGAGATCCTTACCAATCTTTTAAGTCTTCAGCACTTCTGTGCACACACATGGTGCATACAGCACCTGCGCGACGCTCCAGAGGTGCTAAGATCTGGAACCCACCACTGCCCTACCGCCATAGAAATTAAACTTCTATAGATGTTATCTAGACACCATCATCATCACCTCCTCCACCACCACCATCATCATAGCCATTGTCTATCCACTGCAGGATGAAGGTGTCTTCCACATCGTTCTCACTAATATGGTCCTAAGCTTTCTTTTGCTAACTGGGCCTGCAATACTTACTGATGTCATTGAATCATCTTGTTTTAGATCTCTTTTGTAGATGCTTTTTATCAAGTTAGATCCATTCTATGACTACCTTGGTCCACTTGCCATCAGTTTTTCTTCTATTTGAGCATCTATTTTCATTGTTTGAATGTTGACCATTCCTATGTCCAATGTCCAAAGACAGCCTGATTTAATCCAGTGAGTCTTGGCACCATAAGCTTTCGGGCAGGCCGTCCTGCTGCCATGGGTAGTTGTCTTAGGGCTGTGATGGTGAACCTATGGCATGCGTGCCACAGGTGGCACACGGAGCCCTCTCTGTGGGTACGTGAGCTGTCACCCCAGTTCAGCTCCACTGCGCATGTGCACGTGCCTCCCACTGGCCAGCTGATTTTCAGGTCTCTGTTGTGCATGCATGAGGGGCGAGGTGCATGTGGCTGATACATGTGCATGCGCAGGGGGTAGGGAGTCATGCAAACATGCATGGGGAGTGCAGCATGTCCCCACTGTGCCATATTTTTGTCCCAGGAGTCTTCAGAGAGGCCTGCTAACCCCAAAATGGGCTGCAGGGGACACATACATGTGTGGTGGGGACAGGGGAGCGCTGGGAGTCATATGTGCAGGGGGAGGGGCACAGGGGAGTGTCACATGCATTATGGGCATAGGCAAGCGATGACAAAAAGATTAGCCATCACTGTCCTAGGGCCTCTGTGTTGTACTGGCATGTGAAAGGAATAGACCATAATCTGCCAATGCTAGTTCAATGCGGGTCACCTAGTATTGGTCACATCTTAGAGTTGGAATAATAAAAAGAATAATAATTTGCTGGGCAAGTTTCTCATATTTTATAGAAAAAAATATCTTTATTAATCATCTCCATTAATTGTGTAAACTATACTCCTTTTTTCAGAGGGGAAAATCAACAACATAGGAATTGTCCAGTCTCTGAAAAAGGATAAATATTTCAAAGAAATCATTTCAGCTCTAAGAAGCATAAACCTTCCAATAATAAGGAACAAAAGTCTCTTCTTATTAGTCAACCTAATCAGAGTGTACTATCATGTCAAGTGCTGACTGAAACTGACCAGCTTTAGCTATGACCTCATGGCTGATAAGTTTTGCAGCTGAGTGTCTTTCAGTCTGTGAGGTAGCCCCAAAGAAAGATAAGTTTCTGTCTTTGAAGGTTTGACTTTTGCGCATGAGTTTACTAGCTCATAATTTTTTGCTGTTGGAAGGGAAGCCAGGACCATAGGCATAGTCTCAACCTGCTCAATAAAATTCTCCAGAGAATGTGCAATAAACAGAACATGCAATAAATGTAACTGTTCTGGTTGAACTGTGGACAGACCTCCCCATAAATGCAAGGAGGCACTCAACAATTTCTAAACAAATAGAAGAAAAACTGCTCTTGGGGATAAGCAGCCTTCTGACCTGCAGCATGAAAGCCCTCCAAATGATGTAAACACAACAAATAAAAAGGAAGGGCAAATATAAAATAAACAATGGGGGAGAGGGTGATTCTGAAAAGTTATAGGCAAATTTAATGCAAAGAGGTTTAGTTAAAGTATGTCTAACAAAGGAGCAAGCAAGTTTTGGAGCTTTTCTGAGCTCTCTTTTTGCCTCTGAGGACAATGGGGAAGCAGGGTTGTCATGTCACACTGTTACTGAAGTGTGTAGAAATTTTAGCCTTTATAAATTTGGGAATGGTAACTTTTTCCAACAAACAAGTTATGTTAAGTCTGTTACAGAAGAAGTAATTTTTACTCCTTAAACTAAAAGAAATTTTCTTTTAAAAATGTGAAAAAATTGCACTTCCACTGATCAATAGAGTTGTAAAGATGGAGCTGAGGGATCAGGGTTACTTCTCTTGGATTTAAAACTACAAGAAATGCACAGAAGTTCCTACTGAGAACAGTCCCAAGAATTTTTTAAAAAACATCTAGATTCTGCTTTGGTACTCCTCTCTAAGTTCTGTAAGTAGCCTTAGTTTCCATTTACTAACAAAATTTTTATTTTTTCTGGATTTTTTGTGTGCATTAGTTTCTATTCTGTCCATTACTGGAACCAGGTAGCTATGAACAGCATATTGATGGTATTGAGCTCATTCATTTTGTGTAGATGTTAAATATCATGGAAGCTAAGGTGGAACCTCATACAACCATGGGGCAAAGATCTCTTAAGATTCATCTTCTGGACATGGCTATCCACTATGAGTAGAATTATCATAAACTTTGGCTGTACAAACAGGCAATGTATCTAAAGGGTAATATGAGGGGTGATATCAACAGTTTGGAAAAGTCAAGGAAAAAAAGAATGACTTAAGCTTCTTCTATTTCTCCTTTTCTCAATAAGTCATTTCATTGGCCAATCAAATTTCAGTGGCCAAACCAGAATGAAATTATTCTACAGATTATGCAGATGTTGATAGAAAGGTTGGTGATTACACTCATGCTGTCTCTATACATATTGGAGTATAAACTAACACCAACAAATCTAATATTGTTTAGCACAAGTATTTTGCTTAATATGCTTACTATATTAAGCGGGGCAAATATTCCTATTGTTTCATCTAATTTTCTGAGAAAAGGATACTTAACTGTGGAAGGCCTTACAAGAAGTATTAGAAAGCACTTGCAAATTTCCGAAAAACAGTTTTCCCAGTTTAATTTTAAAAAGTGTAAAAATAGAAAAAAAACGAAGAAAAAGTCAACTATGTTGCTTACATTGGATAAAGCAGAAGCCTGTGTCCTCAGATCTTTCAACAGTAGATGTGTACTCTTTGAACTAAGTAAATCAAACAGATATTTCTATACTAATTGGCTTTTGCTGTATAAATAGATTATACTTGGAAAAGCATTCATTGTTGGCACGCTGACATTAAAAAAGAATCTATGTTCCTTGTTAAAAGAACAATTTTTGGCAACCCAATAGTATTCAGTTTTAATATGAGACTTCACCCAACTAGGACTGATATCAAGTTTTTACTTTTTAATGTCTTGATTATTTTCAATAAAGGATAAGAAAAAAAACTGTTGTTGAACATCTGTGCTGTGGGAATGGAAATAATACATTAAAAATGCAAAAGGATAACCTGTCCTAATCTCAAAGATTAAGATTGATTTAACTCTTCAGTTTTGATCTTGAAACAGCACTCATGATCCCTAAGAAGGCAGCACCATTTTGTCAGAAACACATATTAGATATTAGTCTACATTTTCATAAAAGTTACAATTCATTTTCTCAGATTGGTAAAATTGAATTCAGACTTTTTGTGAATTGGTTTAATGATATTGGTTTTGAATATCACTAACCCACAGATTTCCTGGAAGGAGCAAATAACTCAAAAGCCCATATTAGGATGTAATAGTAATATATGGAACCTTTCATGTTTTTTTTTTAAATACTGGATTGAGTAATCCTTGCTTTATAACCATTCTTCTCGCGCCTATTCCCAGAAACACTACCAGCCAAATTTCATGGATTTTTTTCGTGGCTTTAAAAAAGAGGTTTTAAAAATTAAACTGCACTTCAAAGTCTAAGCTTTAAATCTTGCAGTGGAATAAGAATGGCTCACTGAGAAAGGGACCCAGCTTTGGAACACTATTATTCCATGTTCTATTATTTAACATTGTCAGATTATAGCATTGGGCTGAATCGTGAAAGGAAAGAAAAGAAAGCTATGGACCCATCCCAAGATAGGGATGTGAAGGGCATTTTCTCTTTGTGAACACTGGTTGGGGAATTCTGGGAGTTGAAATTCATATACTTTAAAGTTGCCAAGGGAAACTTGGGAAACCCTTTGTTAGATATTATACCCAAAGCCGCACTTAATCTGTGAAATCAAAGTACGTAACTAAAGAAATTAAAATTCAAGTGGATATTTATATCTCATTAATGTGGATGCTGCACATGATTTTGATCTTGGCCAGAAGGAGTCCAATGTGATTGACTATTCAGCTCTTTATGACCTACTGACCACAAAAGGAGTTTAAAGTGTGTGTAGAATTTATTCTGTGCCCTGTGATGAATGTGTCTGCTCTGTGTCTAAGGGATGGATAATCTGAAGTTAATTTCTTTTGCCTTTCTTCTCAAAATTCCATATACATAGCATGTGATTCCTGACTCTTCCTGGCAGGATGTGGTTAGCTAGGTGCTAGGCTTTGCCAATCCCTATCATGTATTCCCTGTAAATAAATCTTTCTGTGTTATAGTTATAAAACCTGTTTCACTGCACAGAGCAGATTTCTTCATCTCAGGAATGCTCACAAATATACACCCACAAAGAGAAAACATTTCAACCTCCAATCAGATTATGCAGTCATTGATTTTATATTTCTTAGATGGCATTCATATTGCATCAGATATAATGGGAACACTTATCTTTCCTTGGTTTAGAGATACAAGTATCTTCCAGTGTAAATTGGGACATCTGTTGGCTGATTTGTTTTCAGTCCTCATTATAAATGCTGATCTTTCTAGATGACTATGGGATTGAAGCCAACGTATGAACAAAACAGGAGAGTGAAAATATTTCCAAGCTAAAGAATATTTGCTTGAGTGGAGGTGGGAAAACATACCACAATATAACAGGGGACTGTTTTGCATTATATACTTCATTTTCTTTTCTATTTACAGAAGTTCTTTTCATTGTTTTAAATTATAGGGATTCTCTGTATAACAAAATGGTTGTTTCCAAGTTTATAATTGGAAAGATTGAGGCACTTAAAAAACTCGGTCCTGGTTTGCAGGGATTAAACAAAAATAGTTTTGTGTTTAGTTTCTAAATTGAAAACTAACAAATAAAATTGGCACACAGTTTTGCGTGACCTTTGTCATTTGGAGGATTAATGAAATATGATTTCCTCTGGAGATACAACTAACAATATTCACAGAATTTATTCCTAGTATGGTTCCTAGAACTGCCTTGTGCTTTAAACAGGAACAGACACAGGAAAAAAGATAAGTGGAACTCTGCTACAACTCCAGGATTATTGGGGTCAAAGATTTGCATAGGATTAAACTGATTCAAAAGCCATGCATTCCCCAATGGGCCCTATAAAATAGAAAATGCTACCTAGTGTGTACTTTCATGGCTTTTGACAGATTTTCTAATTACAACAAATAATAAAAGTATGAATTATGGTGAAAAAAATACCATGGGAATTGCAAAATAATGCTTAGCAACTATACACTCCAAAAACATACTCTGTTCTTTCTATTCCTCCAGATGCTAGTTAAAAAGAATACACATATGTAGAAGGAGTGATGACTATTTCAATAGTATATGATAACTTCTCACAATTATCTATTTCTAAAGCCTGAAGCTAATGAGATTTCAATAGTACTATATAGAAACACTAAGGAGATATGTAAAATATGAAGTAGAATATAGGAATATGTAGGTCTATATATTTACATAAATGTATATGTATTGATATAAGAATTTGAAAATTCTGATATCAATTTTCTACTGACATAAGACTTTGGTAATTCCAAATAGGACAATCACCTTGGATGTTTAGATAGCTTCATGCACCAAACTTGAGTGTGTATAAGTACCTGCTTCTTAGATATGTTTAGTGGTTTGGATTTGATGTTCTTTAAATTTTTGCAATGTTTGGTTTTATTCTATTTTAATTCTGGTTGCTATTCAGAGTTATTTGTTCAGATGGGCAAATATGAATTGGATAAATAAATAAATAAACTATGTTGCGACAGATAAAAGCTTGTCATCCCCACAATAAGACTCTTGCAACCAAAGATGATAATAGGGTGAGAAAAATGAATGACTCCATTATCATTAAGGTTCACAAAGCCAGACAATTTGTTTACAATAAATTGATTAGTAAGTGAAAAGATTGGGAATGAGAAGATTGAGAGTAAAGTCCTGAGTTTTGGGTTCTGAGTAATCCAAAGAACAAGTGAATCTAAAAGAGATTAAAATGGAGGAAAAAAAGACTCCCCCCCCCCACAAAGGCCAGTTGGATTCAATGGGCACATGGACTTGTGTGACCTTTTTAATTTAGACAATTGATGAAATTAATTGATTCCTTTGCACACCCAATAGTTGTGCCTAAAAGATCTCAACATGTCATTGCTTAGGTTTCTAGGAATTCTAGGAAACACAGAATAGGAGAATAGGAAATAGATTAAAAGTAGGAAGAGGGGAGTTCTAAGAATGATCCCAAGGAATGGAATGAACAAATTAAGACTCTATACAAATTAACAATTATTTAAGTGGGCTCAGAATGAAACAAAAGAAAAGGACTTATAACTTAACTGGCAGAGGTGGGTTCTTACCGTTTGGACTGGTTCAGCGGGGAGATAGTAACTCGGCCGGGCACGCATCCAAACCAATTCTATTGGCTGTGCCATAGGCACTGCCATCATGTTTTCTGCTTCTGCGCATGTGCAGAAGCATTTTTTTTAACTTCTGCATGTGTGCATGCATGCAAAGCGTGGGCATACCTGAAGTGTGTCTCTGAGAGAAGTAACAGAAGCTGGAAACCATCCCTGTTAAGTGATATATTAAACAATTGATTAAATATTATAAAAGTCATGTTTTTAAGAGTATTAAGGAGTATTAAGAAAACTTCTGCATCACCTGCCAGGTTAGTTAGTTATCATTGAGTAATCTCTTTGATTTCATCCTTTACCTTTTAAAAAATTTCCTTCAACCTTGCCAAATATGTTTATTTTTATCAGATCATCATTCTCCACACGCCAGATATGAGTTTTTGTTTGCTAATCATTACTTGACTTAAATTACCATATTTTTTGGAGTATAAAATGCACCAGATTATAAGACATACCAAGATTTTGAAGAGGCAAATTAAAAAAAAAAGTTTTTGCACTCTGCAAACCTCCCAAAAATGACCTTTTAAAATAAAAACGGGTCTGTCCCCCCCCAAGGCATGAATAGCATTTAGGGGGCTTGCAGAGTGCTCCAGGGGGGGTGCCCCCCCCAAATGAGCAAAAAATGGCCCATTTTGTGATTTCCCCCCCACAAATTTTGTGAAAAATGGGCCTTTTTTCTGTCAAAAAAATTTCATGCATAGCCTTTAGGAGGCTTATGGAGTACTCCTGTGGGCTTGTGGGGGGGCAAAATTGAACAAAAAACACCCCGTTTTTCACTCATTTCTGCCTTCCCCAGCCCCCAGGAGCTCTCTGAAAATCTCCTACAAGCCCTGCATGGCCATTTTGGTGAAGGGGGGGTGGGGTTTTGGGAGGAAAAAATGCTGTATTCAGTGTATAAGAGCACCCAGATTTTCAGCCTCTTTTTTGAGGGAAAAAGGTGTGACTTATACTCTGAAAAATACGCTAATTAATTTGTAAGTGTTTCCAAATCCATAATTTGAAAGTGTCCATATTTTTGCCACTCTTTCTCAGAACATTCACAGTCATACAAAACTACTGGATAAATTTGTTCACCTTCTTTAGAAGAATAACTTACATTTGTGATCATACCTAAATTTAACATGACCTTCTTCTCTAGAATAAATCTTCTCTTTACTACTGTATCATACTATTTATCTTTACCAATTCTTGAATCCAAGAAAACAAAGCTATTTGATAACTTCTCTTTTCTGCTGCCAAAAGTGAATTCACTAAGCATCGTAGTTGATATTACTTTTGATCTTTAATGTTAAACACTAATGTAGATTTTCCACTTTTTAAATGAGTTTTTCTAAGTCTTCTTCATTTTATGATAACAAAATGCCTAAGAAATTTTTATTAGTTTATCGAAGTATAAAATACAAAGAAAAAAATGAAAATAATGGGAAAGTAAGGGAGGAAAAAGGGAAGAAGACAAATTTAGACTAAAAGGGGGGGGGAAAAAAAGGCTTCCATCTCTTTTTAGCACAATAGAATAAAGCAATAACATACAGCCATGTCATCCTTTAATGTTATTCCTTGCTCAATGGTCCCCTTCTTCCATCTTTTAATTTGATTTGTTCCTGTGTATCCTTGAGAATGTTTGTTCTTGCCATAAAGCTGTTCCTAAATCTGAGTTGTCGAGCTTGGGCCATATGTCCCTACAGAAGATGTCAAGGATTATTCTCTTGCTTAGTCCCCTCAGTGTCTGCTGCTATCTGTCTCCTAATCTTAGGTGGGCAATGCCAAGTGAGAGGATAAATTTTCTCAATTGGAGTGGGTTTGAGACAGTGGTGGGTTTCAAATCCCGTTCCAACCAATATGGTTGGAACGGGGCCGGCGGCATCCTTATGGATGCGCACAGCTCACGCACACACACGTGCAGCGTGTGCATGCATCTTAGCGCCTCCGCAATGCTCCAGCTGCTCCATGGAGCATTACACAGGCGTGTATGTGCCATGCACCTGCACGGAAGCGCAGAAGCCTTTAAACACCGGTAAGAAGCTTGGGCAGGTGGGTGGGCCCTCCAGAGCACTGTACCAGAATGGTATCTGGTGCTCCGGGCTGGCTCCGGTACGCATGTACCGGGGAGTACCGTCTGCAACCCACCACTGGTTTGAGACATCCTGTTGCTTAGCATACTGCTTCACTGATGGTGATATCAACTTGCTTTGCATGTACAGATGTTCCCCACATTGAAGCAGCAAATTCTGCTGCAGAGACACTCAAGGCCAAAGTTGATGTACAAAACATAGATGGTTGAGCTTCCCATGTGTAGCTTATCAATTTCCTGATAATATTGTTCCTCAGATTCTAGCAAATATATATATTTGTCTTCCCTGTGAGTTGTATTGTATTGGAGGGGGTGCACTGAGAGAGCTCAACCAATCTCATTGTACATATGTTGTGCACTGACAATAAAGAATTATTAGAGGGTCCTGTTGAGTGTCATGCTGAGATACTTCCATGTTGGACAGTGCTGTAGCTAGTTTCTTCTAACAACCAGTTCTTCCCTTGCATCTCAATTTCGTAGGTGGAAAGCACATGCTTGGGTCTTGTTATAGTTGTTTATTTATTGTCATTTATCTATTGACATTCTTGTTTGAGTTATTTTTCTTGTCCTTGCTTGCTTGACACTTATTAGTCATCATATGGTCTTGTTGCCTAGATGCCTTGTTGGCATTTTTAGCCACTTGTGTGTGAAATATTTTTTCCATTACAGCTGTTACACTGTCTTTAATCCTTTCCAATATTGTAGCAGCTCAGACTCTCTTTAGCATAATTTAAATGTTCCTTGCTGTACATTAATTTATGTTCTGATTGTATGAACTCCAAGTCAACTCTTGTTGGCACTGGGATACATACTCTCTTGAATTTTCTAAGCTTAACTTGTTTTTAGAAGAATAATTCATGGCTTGTTTCATAACCTATACCTGGAAGTTTCCTGGCATTTCTCCATATTTTGTTACATATTATATAGCAGATTTGATTCTGATATTGTTCATCTGGCAATGTTTGGGAATATAGTATGTTTTTAAATTGCTATAACCTATAATGACCAAAATCACTTACACAATTCTATTAACACATTATTTGTTATGTGCATTTATTAATTTATTTGATCCTCCTGTAAACTTGGATTCATTTAGTTCCCCAAGCTTTGCAATTCTTGTTAGATTTACACCTGCTAGTATTATAATGTCCTTTAATCTATTCTTAGGGCCTTTTGTTATTTGCCATGGAATTCCTCCATTAAGTTTGTATTTAGTGCACATAGGAGTATATAAATTGATATTTACCTGAATATCTACTATATCTAATAAACATGATCCTGTCATTTATTGGGTTATAAATAAGTATATATTAACTAAGTGACAACTTTTTAGAACATTACTTATTTTCCTTGTATGATATAATCCTTAATAGCATATAATATAATCATCTGATTTAAAAAATGGCAAAATCTTTTCCACTTAAGTTCATTTATTTCTAAAATTCAATTCAGTATGCTTTGCCAATTTCAAGATTCTACATACTTTCACATTCCAAGTTCCTGTGGTATATATTCCAGTGGTATATATTCCAGTGATGTAAAATAAACCCAATGACCAAATCTCTTTGCAACTTTGGACAGCCATATCATCATCTCTAAATCTACTTGTTGAAGTTTGACACTTTTCCCCATTATAGAGGAACGCCTTTTGATCTGAGGGACTAATAATCTGATATACAAAATTGCCTAAATGTTATATGTCTGAAAAATAATAATGATTGCAAGATTGTCAGTGGCTTCTTTTAGGTTTGATTTTTTTCACTGAAGTAAGGAGCTTCTCTCACACCTTTGGAGGCCCATCTGTCCTCAAACGTGTTGTGAATTTATTTTAATTTAATGATTACCTTTTCACTTTTACCAGCAAATACAACTTTCCTAAGAGTCCCCATGGCACTCTCAGGGTCACTGAAGCTACTGAATCTTCCTACTACATGTCCAGCTGATAATCCCTTGGGAAGGATTGACAACTAGGTTCTTACGATGAGGAAGTTTCAGGATTCGTATAAGTTTCCTTCCAATCATAGGTCTTTTGGGGACTGCCTCTTTTTGGAGATTATCTGGTAGTGAAAATGTATTTCCATGTATCTAGAATTCCAAAGCTATGCATATTGCAGCAGGGCAACTCTTCTAAATAAATTACAGTAGAGGACATTCAGGTCAATGAACTTCAATTAAAATTAAGGCAAGGGGCCTAATTGACAAATGTTAACATTATCTTTCTCTTAGCTGCTGTAAAAATCCTGCCCAGCCAAGATAGAAGGAACAAATACACTGATGCCAACAAAAAATAAAATATAAGCCGTATGTCTAAAAATACTACCATATCTCATTTTTTAACTGTAATCCCATACATCTCCTGAAATGGAAATTTCAGTGACTCCAGAGGAACTTATTCACAGTTAAGTGGTTATAGGCCTTATGGTTATATAGTGCTTTAACTTGTATAGAGTGTTTTACATGTATGTTGTTGATAATGGCTTCAAATTTAGCACTTTATATAGTTGTCTGTACTTAAAAATAAAAATCTAAGAATACGTAACATTAAGTTTTGCCTACCTTTCTTGTAACTATATCCTGAACTTATGATCTAAGGGACAACAATCTAATTCCTATTTACACAACAGCAAATATAGAATGTACTATTATTAGGTTAACTTATAGTGGTAAATAAGAGGTATCAGCTAAAGCAAGCAACATTCTTTCAAAACGTAATAAAAGAGACAAACAATTTGTAGAGGAGGAGGAGAAGTGCTGAGCCAACCCTTATCTTGCAAGGCTCCCAACCATAGTTGCTGCCAGACAAAGCTGAAGCTGTGTACACAACACATGTATAGAAGAATGGAGCTCTCTTATCTGCCATTGGAACAGTCCAAAATCGCCAAGCAGCTGCCATATCAGCTTTTGGGAGGTGCAGAGTATGGGTATCTAAATATGAGGAGATATGGTCCAGAAACTATGAAGTTCAAAGATAGGCTAAGTTTTGAACTCCTATCTATGTTAATAAACCTTTGTTGTCTGGAAAATCAAGGTTTCGTAGTTCTGACTGGAAATTCTTCATGCAAATATAATTTGGAGAAGACTTGTGAGCAACAGTTGTTAGATATGGACATGTATGCATAATTGCAAGGTTTTGTAAGCTACTGGCAAATGATACCTTGGGGAACGTCTCTGCAGTAGCTGAACAAGCTTTTTTGTGTTTTAAGATCAGCTCCGGAAACAGTTGGGAGCACTTTATCCCAATATTAAGCAGAACTCTTCCAAGACCCAGCAATTCTTGGCCTTAATATAGGTGAAATGTATAATGTCTTTGGAAGCAATTCA